>NC_133671.1:6995780-7148280 GCF_048934315.1 Petromyzon marinus
AGAGGGGGAGATGTGGGGGAGTGTGAGGGGAGTGTGATGAGAGGGGAGAGGTGGGGGAGTGTGAGGGGAGTGAGATGAGAGGGGAGAGGTGGGGGAGTGTGAGGAGAGGGGAGTGAGACGAGAGGGGGAGAGGTGGGGGAGTGTGAGGGGAGTGAGATGAGAGGGGAGAGATGGGGGAGTGTGAAGGGAGTGAGATGAGAGGGGGAGAGGTGGGGGAGTGTGAGGGGAGTGAGATGAGAAGGGGGAGAGGTGGAGGAGTGTGAGGGGAGTGAGATGAGAGGGGAGAGATGGGGGAGTGTGAAGGGAGTGAGATGAGAGGGGGAGAGGTGGGGGAGTGTGAGGGGAGGGGAGTGAGATGAGAGGGGAGAGGTGGAGGAGTGTGAGGGGAGTGAGATGAGAGGGGAGAGGTGGGGGAGTGTGAGGGGAGTGAGATGAGAGGGGGAGAGGTGGGGGAGTGTGAGGGGAGTGAGATGAGAGGGGAGAGGTGGGGGAGTGTGAGGGGAGGGGAGTGAGATGAGAGGGGAGAGGTGGGGGAGTGTGAGGGGAGTGAGATGAGAGGGGGAGAGGTGGGGGAGTGTGAGGGGAGGGAGATGAGAGGGGGAGAGGTGGGGGAGTGTGAGGGGAGGGGAGTGAGATGAGAGGGGGAGAGGTGGAGGAGTGTGAGGGGAGTTAGATGAGAGGGGAGAGGTGGGGGAGTGTGAGGGGAGTGAGATGAGAGGGGGAGAGGTGGGGGAGTGTGAGGGGAGGGGAGTGAGATGAGAGGGGGAGAGGTGGAGGAGTGTGAGGGGAGTTAGATGAGAGGGGAGAGGTGGGGGAGTGTGAGGGGAGTGAGATGAGAGGGGAGAGGTGGGGGAGTGTGAGGGGAGGGGAGTGAGATGAGAGGGGGAGAGGTGGGGGAGTGTGAGGGGAGTGAGATGAGAGGGGGAGAGGTGGAGGAGTGTGAGGGGAGTTAGATGAGAGGGGAGAGGTGGGGGAGTGTGAGGGGAGTGAGATGAGAGGGGGAGAGGTGGGGGAGTGTGAGGGGAGTGAGATGAGAGGGGGAGAGATGGGGGAGTGTAAGGGGAGTGAGATGAGAGGGGAAAGGTGGGGGAGTGTGAGGGGAGTGAGATGAGAGGGGAGAGGTGGGGGAGTGTGAGGGGAGTGAGATGAGAGGGGAGAGGTGGGGGAGTGTGAGGAGAGTGAGATGAGAGGGGAGAGGTGGGGGAGTGTGAGGGGAGTGAGATGAGAGGGGGAGAGATGGGGGAGTGTGAGGGGAGTGAGATGAGAGGGGAGAGGTGGGGGAGTGTGAGGGGAGATGAGAGGGGAGAGGTGGGGGAGTGTGAGGGGAGGGGAGTGAGATGAGAGGGGGAGAGGTGGAGGAGTGTGAGGGGAGTTAGATGAGAGGGGAGAGGTGGGGGAGTGTGAGGGGAGTGAGATGAGAGGGGGAGAGGTGGGGGAGTGTGAGAGGAGTGAGATGAGAGGGGGAGAGATGGGGGAGTGTGAGGGGAGTGAGATGAGAGGGGAGAGGTGGGGGAGTGTGAGGGGAGTGAGATGAGAGGGGAGAGGTGGGGGAGTGTGAGGGGAGTGAGATGAGAGGGGAGAGATTGGGGAGTTTGAGGGGAGTGAGATGAGAGGGGAGAGGTGGGGGAGTGTGAGGGGAGGGGGAGTGAGATGAGAGGGGGAGAGGTGGGGGAGTGTGAGGGGAGCGGAGTGAGATGAGAGGGGAGAGGTGGGGGAGTGTGAGGGGAGTGTGATGAGAGGGGGACAGGTGGGGAGTGTGAGGGGAGGGGAGTGAGATGAGAGGGTAGAGATGGGGGAGTGTGAGGGGAGGGGAGTGAGATGAGAGGGGGAGATGTGGGGGAGTGTGAGGGGAGTGTGATGAGAGGGGAGAGGTGGGGGAGTGTGAGGGGAGTGAGATGAGAGGGGAGAGGTGGGGGAGTGTGAGGAGAGGGGAGTGAGACGAGAGGGGGAGAGGTGGGGGAGTGTGAGGGGAGTGAGATGAGAGGGGAGAGATGGGGGAGTGTGAAGGGAGTGAGATGAGAGGGGGAGAGGTGGGGGAGTGTGAGGGGAGGGGAGTGAGATGAGAAGGGGAGATGTGGAGGAGTGTGAGGGGAGTGAGATGAGAAGGGAGAGATGGGGGAGTGTGAAGGGAGTGAGATGAGAGGGGGAGAGGTGGGGGAGTGTGAGGGGAGGGGAGTGAGATGAGAGGGGGAGAGGTGGAGGAGTGTGAGGGGAGTGAGATGAGAGGGGAGAGGTGGGGGAGTGTGAGGGGAGTGAGATGAGAGGGGGAGAGGTGGGGGAGTGTGAGGGGAGTGAGATGAGAGGGGAGAGGTGGGGGAGTGTGAGGGGAGGGGAGTGAGATGAGAGGGGAGAGGTGGGGGAGTGTGAGGGGAGTGAGATGAGAGGGGGAGAGGTGGGGGAGTGTGAGGGGAGTGAGATGAGAGGGGGAGAGGTGGGGGAGTGTGAGGGGAGGGGAGTGAGATGAGAGGGGGAGAGGTGGAGGAGTGTGAGGGGAGTTAGATGAGAGGGGAGAGGTGGGGGAGTGTGAGGGGAGTGAGATGAGAGGGGGAGAGGTGGGGGAGTGTGAGGGGAGGGGAGTGAGATGAGAGGGGGAGAGGTGGAGGAGTGTGAGGGGAGTTAGATGAGAGGGGAGAGGTGGGGGAGTGTGAGGGGAGTGAGATGAGAGGGGAGAGGTGGGGGAGTGTGAGGGGAGGGGAGTGAGATGAGAGGGGGAGAGGTGGGGGAGTGTGAGGGGAGTGAGATGAGAGGGGGAGAGGTGGAGGAGGCGGTGTGAGGGGAGTTAGATGAGAGGGGAGAGGTGGGGGAGTGTGAGGGGTGTGAGATGAGAGGGGGAGAGGTGGGGGAGTGTGAGGGGAGTGAGATGAGAGGGGGAGAGATGGGGGAGTGTGAGGGGAGTGAGATGAGAGGGGAGAGGTGGGGGAGTGTGAGGGGAGTGAGATGAGAGGGGAGAGGTGGGGGAGTGTGAGGGGAGTGAGATGAGAGGGGAGAGGTGGGGGAGTGTGAGGGGAGTGAGATGAGAGGGGAGAGGTGGGGGAGTGTGAGGGGAGTGAGATGAGAGGGGGAGAGATGGGGGAGTGTGAGGGGAGTGAGATGAGAGGGGAGAGGTGGGGGAGTGTGAGGGGAGTGAGATGAGAGGGGAGAGGTGGGGGAGTGTGAGGGGAGTGAGATGAGAGGGGGAGAGATGGGGGAGTGTGAGGGGAGTGAGATGAGAGGGGAGAGGTGAGGGAGTGTGAGGGGAGTGAGATGAGAGGGGAGAGGTGGGGGAGTGTGAGGGGAGGGGAGTGAGATGAGAGGGGAGAGGTGGGGGAGTGTGAGGGGAGTGAGATGAGAGGGGGAGAGGTGGGGGAGTGTGAACGGAGTGAGATGAGAGGGGGAGAGGTGGGGGAGTGTGAGGGGAGGGGAGTGAGATGAGAGGGGGAGAGGTGGAGGAGTGTGAGGGGAGTTAGATGAGAGGGGAGGGGTGGGGGAGTGTGAGGGGAGTGAGATGAGAGCGGGAGAGGTGGGGGAGTGTGAGGGGAGGGGAGTGAGATGAGAGGGGGAGAGGTGGAGGAGTGTGAGGGGAGTTAGATGAGAGGGGAGAGTTGGGGGAGTGTGAGGGGAGTGAGATGAGAGGGGAGAGGTGGGGGAGTGTGAGGGGAGGGGAGTGAGATGAGAGGGGGAGAGGTGGGGGAGTGTGAGGGGAGTGAGATGAGAGGGGGAGAGGTGGAGGAGTGTGAGGGGAGTTAGATGAGAGGGGAGAGGTGGGGGAGTGTGAGGGGAGTGAGATGAGAGGGGGAGAGGTGGGGGAGTGTGAGGGGAGTGAGATGAGAGGGGGAGAGATGGGGGAGTGTGAGGGGAGTGAGATGAGAGGGGAGAGGTGGGGGAGTGTGAGGGGAGTGAGATGAGAGGGGAGAGGTGGGGGAGTGTGAGGGGAGTGAGATGAGAGGGGAGAGGTGGGGGAGTGTGAGGGGAGTGAGATGAGAGGGGAGAGGTGGGGGAGTGTGAGGGGAGTGAGATGAGAGGGGGAGAGATGGGGGAGTGTGAGGGGAGTGAGATGAGAGGGGAGAGGTGGGGGAGTGTGAGGGGAGTGAGATGAGAGGGGAGAGGTGGGGGAGTGTGAGGGGAGTGAGATGAGAGGGGAGAGGTGGGGGAGTGTGAGGGGAGTGAGATGAGAGGGGGAGAGATGGGGGAGTGTGAGGGGAGTGAGATGAGAGGGGAGAGGTGGGGGAGTGTGAGGGGAGTGAGATGAGAGGGGAGAGGTGGGGGAGTGTTAGGGGAGTGAGATGAGAGGGGAGAGGTGGGGGGTGTGAGGGGAGTGAGATGAGAGGGGAGAGCTGGGGAGTGTGAGGGGAGTGAGATGAGAGGGGGAGAGGTGGGGGAGTGTGAGGGGAGTGAGATGAGAGGGGAGAGGTGGGGGAGTGTGAGGGGAGTGAGATGAGAGGGGAGAGGTGGGGGAGTGTGAGGGGAGTGAGATGAGAGGGGGAGAGGTGGGGGAGTGTGATGGGAGTGAGATGAGAGGGGGAGAGGTGGGGGAGTGTGAGGGGAGGGGAGTGAGATGAGAGGGGGAGAGGTGGAGGAGTGAGAGGGGAGTCAGATGAGAGGGGAGAGGTGGGGGAGTGTGAGGGGAGTGAGATGAGAGGGGGAGAGGTGGGGGAGTGTGAGGGGAGTGAGATGAGAGGGGGAGAGGTGGGGGAGTGTGAGGGGAGTGAGATGAGAGGGGAGAGGTGGGGGAGTGTGAGGGGAGGGGAGTGAGATGAGAGGGGAGTCGACACTTCGCAGCAGGCGCCTAGGAGAGCGCTCAGGTCAGGTACAAATATGAGCGCCCTGAGCGGGAGCACGAACCCGGGTGGCCGGGTTCGCGGCGCAGCGCGCTAACCGTTGCGCCACCGCTCCCCGCACGCGCACGCCCAAAGACAAAGATCCCCCGTATAGCCTTAACAAGCGCTGTTAGCGAGGAGCACCTATGAAGGCCGGCACGGCACACCCGAGTTCGATTCCCGCGCACGGCCAACACCAAATGACGATTATCTGAACCGGTCCTGGGCCTCCCCTAGGTAGACTCAGCCAACAAATGAGCACCTGGTCCGGTGTGTAAACATCGCCACTAGGGAGACAAAGGCGGCCGGGCGTGGTGCTGGCCACCCACCTCCTCGTGTGCCGTGTCGGCCTGGGGTGTCAAAGGCGGCCGGGCGCGGTGTTAGCGAAAAACCTGCGCGTGTTGCGTGCCGGCCTTCATAGGTGCCACTCACTAACAGCACTCGCCCCAACAGTCTGTTCAGGCTACACGCGGTGGGGGGGGGGGGTCCTTTGTGTGGCGCGTATTCATCGCGACGATGTTGGTGCACACAGGGCTGATATTTACTTCTGCTTAAATAGCGCGCATCCATGCAGCAGTGGATTGAGCGTCTACACAAAAGGTTGCCGTGCACGGAGGAGCCACCCGCAGCGCCTATTTGGCCATCGCCGAGCCCCAGCCAATCGCACGATTTTAAGACAAAAAAAGGTACTTTAAAGCGCACACTTCACATCTTTAAAGACACGGAGAAGAAGGGGGGGAAAAAACCACCCATTCGTGCTCAACTCGCGGAGCGTATAGCAGCGTCCGAATATTTAGATGGCGCGCTGTCGCCAATAATGCACGGGGTATAATCGGGCAGCAATTTGTTTCATAAGCCCCGACTCTGCTGACGAGACCCAAGAAGTTCGAAACCGGGGGGGGGGGGGGGGAGGGGGGTGGGGTCGCGCAGAGAGATTGCTTGGATGATCATTCCAGGCACACGCTGACAAACACACACAAATGTAATACCTTCTTTGGAACACTGGACCGATTGATTACGAATGAGTCGTAGACTTGTTGGCCACTCCACCAGCCTCAACCTCCCTGCGAAGGTTTCCCCGGCTGGGTGGTTGAAGTTGGGACCGTGCTGCGGGAAAGTTGTAGCCAGGAACAGCGCAGACCCCGTGGACTCATTTCCCTGTTGTCAATCGGCGCTCGCTGACAGCGCTGCCACTTCCAAAGGGCCTCCGAGTGGTGGAGCACAGAGACCGAGGTGGACCACGGTCCCCGGCTGGAGACTCGCGCCATTCCATTGCCCGTACGCCAACCCCTGGGTTAGATCTCTCCCTTGGAGGAGGGGGGAAGGGGGGGGGGGAGCGGTGGCGCAGCGGTTAGCGCGCTGCGCTACGAACCCCGGCAACAATTATCGCTCGTGGCCAACGCCGGTGACGGATATGTTAACGGTGCTTGGAGAACACCGAACGAGGTCGACTCTGCCCTGAGATTAATAACTCTGTGTGGCGTGTCGACATTAGCACTGGGGAAGACAAAGGCGGCCGGGCGGGGCGTGGTGGTGGTGGTGGTGTTGCCCACCCATGTTCTCGTGTGCCGTGGGTTTCCCCACCGAACAGCTCTTGCCCCGGACATCATCTCAAGGCTACACGGGGGGATCTTTGTCTTTGTTGCGTGGGGTTAGATGCCCCCCCCCCCCCACACCGTCACCACAGCCGCGCAGTGATACGCTGAGTGATGCCCCTGTGAGTCGCCACCGTCACCATCACAGACCCAGCGCGTGAGTCCCGCTCGGCCGTCGTCAATTACAGACGCAGTACTCACTCGCCTCATATCCATACGCAGACGACGAGACAAAGAACCCTCCCCACGTGTAGCCCCCAAAGGCTGCCCGGGACAAGCGGCGTTAGCGGACACCTTCGGAGGTGCTCGCACGGCACGCGAGGCGGTGGAGTGGCCGACAACACCGCGACCGGCCGCCTTTGTCTCTCCGGTGCCGAAGCCTCCACAAGGCACCATGCGTTGATTTGAGGCTGAGTGGATATAGCGGGAGTCCCAGGACCGGTTCAGATATTGTCCACTGACTCTATTATAGCAAGGCACTCATGGTATGCATGAATGCTAATGAGTATGTTGTTGTATGTGGGTGTGGAACACGCGCCCATGTACACATACCGACGCTTGTGCCAAGCTAGGTGTACCTTTGAGGCCATGTGAAGTGTCAAAAGGCCCTCTGGCAGGTCAGCCAACAGACAAGGATCCCCCGTATAGCCTGACCAGACATACTCTTTGGTTCTTTCGGTAAAGTCACGTGGGTATAAAACAAACAAAAAAGATTAAATCACGACGTTTCGGGCGCAACACAAGTGCCCGTCATCAGGTGGAAACAACCACAGCAATAAACAATTTTCTGAAGTGGCCAAAAGGAGGCTGGGGGGGGGGGGGTCAGACATTTGTGACGATGCGTGACGAGGGGAAAGGGGGTTGAGAAATGTGACGTCACGTAAAAATGCGCAACTTTAAATACATATAGACAACACGTTCTACATAATTAAATAGACGTTTTAATAAATGTTTTATCCTACATTAAATACGCACTACAATGACAATAGTTTAAAGCGATTTGAAGCATGTTTTTTTTACAAAATGGAAATATGGTTTTGGGGGGGGGGCAGAGCTTTGTGACGTCATATTTGAGGGGGGGGGTCTGACTTTTTGTGACGCCGTGTGTCGAGGGAGGGGGGGGGGTCAAATATCGTCCAAAAATCGCGTGACGTCATTTATGGACGGCCCCTTCAGCAGTGGTCCCCGGAGCGCTATCGAACGAGTGCGAACATGTCCCGGACTTGGGTCGTGCGAACTTTAAATAGAGGAAGTCTTCACTCGAAACGCGGCGGTAGATGCCTTCCGGAAAAATGTTAGCGAAAAACGCGCGCAGAGTGAAAAACAATTTCCCCATAAATAATGTGACGATGACGTTTGTCGAGATACCATCTGCTGCTACTGCCGCTACGCAGCGTACGCCGCCGCGTCCCTGTGTCATGCCGCGTGCTGGATCACCGCCCAGCCACGGAGCTCAAGAAAGTAGTTCGTCGTCAACGTCTCAGACACTGCGTTAAGCGGTGCACGTTCAGCGTTATAAGGGTGCACGTTCAGCGTTATAACGGTGCGCGTTCAGCGTTATAACTGGCGCGTTCAGCTTTATAACTGGCGCGTACAGCGTTATAACTGGCGCGTACAGCGTTATAACTGGCGCGCGTTCAGCGTTATAACTGGCGCGCGTTCAGCGTTATAACTGGCGCGCGTTCAGCGTTATAACTGGCGCGCGTTCAGCGTTATAACTGGCGCGTTCCGTGTCACAACGAACGCGTTCCGGGGTCGCGGCGGAAGTGTTCCCGAAGGGAAGAACCGCGTCACAACGGAAACGCGTTACGGTGTCAACGCCACTCGTTAAGCGAGGACTTGTATGTGCAGCTCACGGTGACGTAATTTGCTCGATAGAGAAGACTCCTCCTCGCCGTTGTCCCTGTCACCGCGTGACAAAGCAGCCACAGGGCATTGGTTCAACGCAAGCGAAACGCTGGAACCCGTCCCGACATTTCCGCGTCTCGTCAACCCGGTCAGCCGGGCTTGCTTGAACCGCGTGCCGGTGAGCTGCCACGTGTGACGCACGCGATGACATCGGCTCCGTGTCGGGTGGTGGAGGGTGACGGGTTTAAAACGAAGTCGCCGTCATCCTCGACACGGCGATCGCTCGCCCGAAACGAACCATATTTGGGGGACTTTTACTAAATCCCGTTCATCACTCGGGCTAAAACAGTAATTGTGGAGGGCAGGGGCGGGCACCGTTTGTCTGCCGAGGGCCATTCGGATATTGATAGCGTCATTCGCGGGCCATACGCAATTATCAACTTAAAAATATGCCCGTTATGTTTGGTCAAACATTGAATGAACTCACCCCTAATGCGATGGGGTGGAACTGCTTCTCTTTGGCGAGGCGTGGTGATGATGTCAGCCGGTATTGATGATGTTGCTGCTACTCGCAACTGCTTTACCAGGTTTGCTCCTAGATTTATTGAATTTCGAGTCTCGCCTGCGGGTTGCCTTGGCAGGGCCAGACCCAAATGATTTCGCGGGCCTCGTACGGCCCGCGGGCCGGACGTTCCCCACCCCTGGTGTAGGGAAACACGTTGTGAGACTCGATGTTGTAATAAGCCGCACCGCGGTTTCGAGAGGTCCCCGACTGCTATCACGGCTCGACTCTACGGGGTCCCTGTTGTGTGTCCGTGTGATCTACCTGGTGCGGTGTGGAGTAAAACCATTTTTTCGTTCCAATTTGTATTTTATTCAAAACATCGTTTTTTTTTTTTACCAGCTCTTCTTTTCGTGGTGTGGCCGCTGAGGGTTAGTCGCAGAGCGACACCGACAAAGTCACCTTCAGGTGGTCAAGGCAGCAGACAATCGCGCTAGGAGCCAGCGGAGTGGTATCGCTGTGATGTCTGCGTTGTGTTTGTGGATCGGGGCGTTTTGCCGTGACGCGTCGCACCGTCTGTTCTGGATGACCAAAGTCGTACGCTCCTGGGATGTTTTTAACAAAAAATTATATATTCGTGCATAAGCTTCGTGGAAGATCAAACTAATTTAAACTACACGTATTTTTTGTTTAATTTGACCAAATAAAGGTCACTGTGCGATTGGTTATTTTTTTAGAGGCGACGGGGCCACACATTATCGCTCACCGAAGTGGCTTAGCGTCTGGGAAATGTATAGCAGTCAAATAACTCTAAACGCGTGTTTTTAATGTGGACGGAGAACCCGGACACAAAACCAAGGGGAAAACACGCAAACTCCAAATATACAGCAGCAGGCGTCAGGGTCGGGAGTGAACCCACGACCTCCTGTACACCGGGCGAGGTAGTTAACATCTCCTAGCCACCGTGATGATGAGAGAGACACGCAAACTCCAAATATACAGCAGCAGGCGTCAGGGTCGGGATCGAACCCACGACCTCCTGTACACCAGGCGAGGTAGTTAACATCTCCTAGCCACCTTGATGAGGATGAGAGAGAGAGAGACACACAAACTCCAAATATAGAGCAGCAGGCATTGTCAGGGTCGGGATCGAACCCACGACCTCCTGTACACCAGGCGAGGTAGTTAACATTTCCTAGCCACCTTGATGATGATGAGAGAGAGAAACACGCAAACTCCAAATATACAGCAGCTGCAGGCGTCAGGGTGGGGATCGAACCCACGACCTCCTGTACACCAGGCGAGGTAGTTAACATCTCCTAGCCACCGTGATGATGATGAGAGAGACACGCAAACTCCAAATATACAGCGGCAGGCGTCAGGGTCGGGAGTGAACCCACGACCTCCTGTACACCAGGCGAGGTAATTAACATCTCCTAGCCACTCGGGAGACAAAGGCGGCCGGGCGTGGTGCTGACCACACCACCCCCTCGTGTGCCGACCCGGCCTTAAAATGTGCTGCTGCTCGCTAACAGCTCGACCCAGTCTCAAATGAGTACCTGGCACGGCGTGTAAACATGGCCACTAGGGAAGACAAAGGCGGCCAGGCGTGGTGGTTTTGGCCACGCCCTCGTGCGCCGTGTCCCGGTTAACACCACTTGCCACCGAAGGCGATACGGGGATGGGGAGTGGGATCTTTGTCTTTGTAACGTGTACGTGTATTGCAAACTCATTATACGTCGCTGAGGGGCATCACGGGCATCGTAAACATTAATAACCCTTCGCGCTGATCCCTCCGCACAACAATCGCATTGTTGGGCGCTCGGGTTCCCCTTGGGGATTCTACATCTCGAAAGAGCCCGCTAATGGCGGCAGCAGCAGCGTTTGTTGAAGCCAGCAAACCGGGTAACCGATTTCGTTGATGTACCGTCAACAGCGGGTCCCCGTGGTGTAGAACGAACGCAGCGCCGTCGCCAATAAGATAAAGACCCCCCCCCCCCCCACCGTGTAGCCTCTTAACAGACTGTAGAGGCAATTGCTGTCAGCGAGCACCTATGCAGGCCGGAACGGTACACGAGGGTGTGGGTGGCCAGCACCACGCCCGACCGCCTTTGTCTCCCCAGTGACGATGTTTACACACCGCAACAGGGTGCTCATTTGAGGCTGAGTCGATCTAGGGGAGGCCCAGGACCGGTTAAGATAATCGTCACCGGTGTTGTGAGCCGTGAGCGGGAATCGAACTCGGGTGGTCGGTTTCAGGATGCAGCGTAGCGCTAACCGCTACACTACCGCCAATAACAGCAACAACAACAACCGCCATTCGCCACTAAGTGGCGGTGACGTCACCACGACGCTTGTGCCAGGCTATGTGCACCCTGAGGCCACGTGAAGTGTCGAACGCCCGCTGGCAGGAGGTCACGGGGCAGACCCAGGTGCCACGGGTCGACTGACTGAGATGACTGGCTGATGCACCACCTGTGCCCCCTACTGTGCCAACCTGCTGTGCTTTAGCCACCCGGCGCTCCGCTCGCTGTTGTGAGCGTCGCTCCTCCGCCCTCCGTTGTTGTTGGAGGGCGACTGCCTCCAACTGCCCAGTAGCATCCTTCACGAGCCTCCTCCACAGAGGCCGATCTTGACACCGCTGGTACCAGTCATCGGCAAGTCCACTCAGCTCCACGTCCTCCTGTACCACATCACTCCATCTCTTCTCTAGCCCGTGCCGCGCCCGCTTAGCCCCCTCAATCCGGCCAAACAAAAGCTGTTTCGGCATGCGGTGGCTGGGCATGCGGGCTACATGACCCAGCCATCGCAGCCTTGCCTGCCGGAGGAGCTCACCGATGGGACCCTGTCCAGATCTTTCAAGGATTTGTGAGCTCCTCACACAATCCAGTCTGGTTAAACCCAGGATGGATCGTAGGCAGGCCAGCCTAAATGTTTCTAACCGGCGAAGATGTTCCATTAGGGGGGTCCACGTTTCGCAAGCGTAGAGAAGGGAGGGAATGACCGTGGCCGAGAAGACCTGAAGCTTAGTGCGGAGCGACAGACCAGGTAGCTTCCACACAGCGTTACGCAACCGATGAAAAGATATTGCCGCTCGACTGATTCGGAGTGAGACCTCTGCTGTTAAACTGGAGCCAGTCGTAAGCACACTGCCCAGGTATGGGAAACTCTCCACTCTCTCCACAACTGCCCCATCACCGATTTGGAGTTGTGGGGGTGGAGTGTCCGATGGTACAAAATACCCAGGCAGGTGCTTAGTTTTGGTGGGGCTGATGGTAAGGCCCCACCTCTTAGTGGCACGCTCCAGTCTCAGCAGCAGCGTCTCCAACTCCTCCTCTGACTGAGCAGCTATTACCAAGTCATCAGCATACATAACGTGGTTGAGCAATAGGGAGCCATCCCTTGACCGCACCCGGGCATCGATTAGCCTCCCATTATATCTGTACCATATGGAGATTCCCCCGGTACAGCTATTGAAGGCTTCACGAACTACATGGTCAAAATAGATGTTAAATAATGTGGGAGCCAGAGGACATCCCTGTCGCACCCCAAGGTGTACAGGGAATGGCTCTGACTCCCGGCCACGTAGTTTTACCCGGGCCCGCTCACCATCATGAAGGTCCTTAATGATCGTGAGCAGAGGGTCAGGTACTCCAAAAGCACGAAGAACGACCCAGAGCCCAGGCCTACTGATGGTATCATAGGCCTTGACCAGGTCAATAAAGCAGAGATGTAGGTCTTGTTGGAATTCCCTACACCTCTGCTGTAGCAGACGGACAGAAAATATGGCATCTGTGCAGGACCGCCCTTTCCTGAAACCGCATTGGGGCTCCGCAAGCCTCTCCTCAGCGTGCCTGGCAAGGCGATGCTGAATAATCCTTGCCAGGACCTTTCCCGGCACACTGAGGAGTGAGATGCCCCTGTAGTTGTTACAGTCTGTGCGGTCCCCCTTCTTAAAAAGGGGGACCACCAGGGCATCACCACCAATAACACACACGCACACAGACACACGCACAGTGCGAGTATATGGCAATCCGGCAAAATCCAGCCGCTACTGACTCGACTGGGCATCAGTGAAAAAGAGCTTTACAGCTCATCGGATTCATCCAGTTTGAATACAGTGTTCTGATTCTGAAATAAATATTCTGAAATATTCTGGATTACTCAACAGGTCTGAGACCCTTTCGCCGATGAGACCCCCGAAGGTCGAAGCTCGGTGGACAAATTTGCACAGAAAGGCTCATAGACTCACACAGAGATCTATAGATTCACACTGATACCCATAGACTTACATAGAGACACCATAGACTCACACAGAGACCTATAGATTCACACTGAGACCCATAGACTTACATAGAGACACCATAGACTCACACAGAGATGTATAGATTCACACTCATACCCATAGACTTACATAGAGACACCATAGACTCACACAGAGAACTATAGATTCAAACTGAGACCCATAGACTTACATAGAGACACCATAGACTCACACAGAGATCGATAGATTCACACTGTGACCCATAGACTCACACAGAGATCTATAGATTCATACTGAGACCCATAGACTTACATAGAGACACCATAGATTCATACAGCGACCCATAGACTAGCATAGAGACATCATAGACTCACACGGAGATCTATAGATTCACACTGATACCCATAGACTTACATAGAGACACCATAGACTCACACAGAGATGTATAGATTCACACTGATACCCATAGACTTACATAGAGACACCATAGACTCACACAGAGATGTATAGATTCACACTGAGACCCATAGACTAACACAGAGATATATAGATTCACACTGAGACCCACAGAATACATAGAGACACCATAGACTCACACAGAGATGTATAGATTCACACTGAGACCCATAGACTTACATAGAGACACCATAGACTCACACAGAGATGTATAGATTCACATTGATACCCATAGACTTACATAGAGACACCATAGACTCACACAGAGAACTATAGATTCAAACTGAGACCAATAGACTTACATAGAGACACCATAGACTCACACAGAGATCGATAGATTCACACTGTGACCCATAGACTCACACAGAGATCTATAGATTCACACTGAGACCCATAGACTTACATAGAGACACCATAGACTCATACAGAGACCGATAGACTAGCATAGAGACATCATAGACTCACACGGAGATCTATAGATTCACACTGATACCCATAGACTTACATAGAGACACCATAGACTCACACAGAGATGTATAGATTCACACTGATACCCATAGACTTACATAGAGACACCATAGACTCACACAGAGATGTATAGATTCACACTGAGACCCATAGACTAACACAGAGATATATAGATTCACACTGAGACCCACAGACTTACATAGAGACACCATAGACTCACACAAAGATGTATAGATTCACACTGAGACCCATAGACTTACATAGAGACACCATAGACTCACGCAGAGATCTATAGATTCACACTGAGACCCATAGACTAGCACAGAGATCTATAGATTCACACTGAGATCCATAGACTTACATAGAGACACCATAGACTCACACAGAGACCCATAGACTAGCATAGAGACACCATAGACTTACACAGAGATCTATAGATTCACACTGATACCGATAGACATACATAGAGACACCATAGACTCACACAGAGATGTATAGATTCACACTGAGACCCATAGACTTACATAGAGACACCATAGACTCACACAGAGATCTATAGATTCACACTGAGACCCATAGACTCACACAGAGATCTATAGATTCACACTGAGACCCATAGACTAGCACAGAGATCTATAGATTCACACTGAGAACTATAGACTTACATAGAGACACCATAGACTCACACAGAGACCCATAGCCTAGCATAGCGACACCATAGACTCACACAGAGATCTATAGATTCACACTGAGACCCATAGACTTACATAGTGACACCATAGACTCACACAGAGATCTATAGATTCACACTGAGACCCATAGACTTACATAGAGACACCATAGACTCACGCAGAGATCTATAGATTCACACTGAGACCCATAGACTCACACAGAGATCTATAGATTCACACTGAGACCCATACACTTACATAGAGACACCATAGACTCACACAGAGATCTATAGATTCACACTGAGACCCATACACTAGCACAGAGATCTATAGATTCACACTGAGACCCATAGACTTACATAGAGACACCATAGACTCACACAGAGAACTATAGATTCACACTGAGACCCATAGACTTACATAGAGACACCATAGACTCACACAGAGACCCATAGACTAGCATAGAGACACCATAGACTCACACGGAGTTCTATAGATTCACACTCAGACCCATAGACTTATATAGAGACACCATAGACTCACACAGAGATCTATAGATTCACACTGAGACCCATAGACTTACATAGAGACACCATAGACTCACACAGAGATCTATAGATTCACAGTGAGACCCATAGATTTACATAGAGACTTCATAGACTCACACAGAGATCTATAGATTCACACTGAGACCCATAGACTTACATAGAGACACCATAGACTCACACAGAGATGTATAGATTCACACTGTGACCCATAGACTCACACAGAGATCTATAGATTCACACTGATACCCATAGACTTACATAGAGACACTATAGACTCACACAGAGACCTAAAGACTAGCATAGAGACACCATAGACTCACACAGAGATCTATAGATTCACACTGATACCCATAGACTTACATAGAGACACCATAGACTCACACAGAGACCCATAGATTTACATAGAGACACCATAGACTCACACAGAGATCTATAGATTCACACTGATACCCATAGCCTTACATAGAGACACCATAGACTCACGCAGAGATCTATAGATTCACACTGAGACCCGTAGATTCACACAGAGATGTATAGATTCACAGTGATACCCATAGACTTACATTGAGACACCATAGACTCACGCAGAGATCTATAGATTCACATTGAGACCCAGAGACTCACACAGAGATCTATAGATTCACACTGAGACCCATAGACTTACATAGAGACACTATAGACTCACACTGAGACCCATAGACTTACATAGAGACACCATAGACTCACACAGAGACCCATAGACTGGCATAGAGACACCATAGATAAACTCACATAGAGATCTATAGATTCACACTGAGACCCATAGACTCACATAGAGACACCATAGACTCAAACAGAGATCTATAGATTCACACTGAGACCCATAGACTTACATAGAGACACCATAGACTCACACAGAGATCTATAGATTGACACTGAGACCCATAGACTTACATAGAGACACCATAGACTCACACAGAGACCCATAGACTAGCATAGAGACACCATAGACTCACACAGAGATCTATAGGTTCACACTGAGACCCATAAACTTACATAGAGACACCATAGACTCACACAGAGATCTATAGATTCACACTGATACCCATAGACTTACATAGAGACACCATAGACTCACACAAACACCCATATACAAGCATAGAGACACCATAGACTCACAGAGTTCTATAGATTCACACTGAGACCCATAGACTTACATAGAGACTCAAAGACACACACAGAGACCCAAAAGACTTGCACAGAGATCTATAGATTCACACTGAGACCCATAGACCCACACAGAGACACCATAGACTCACACAGAGACACCATAGACTCACACAGAGACACCATAGACTCACACAGAGACACCATTGACTCACACAGAGACACCATAGACTCACACAGAGACACCATAGACTCACACAGAGACACCATAGACTCACACGGAGTTCTATAGATTCACACTGAGACCCATAGACTTACATAGAGACACCATAGACTCACACAGCGATCGATAGATTCACACTGAGACCCATAGAGTTACATAGAGACACCATAGACTCACACAGAGATCTATAGATTCACACTGAGACCCATATACTTACATAGAGACACCATAGACTCACACAGAGATGTATAGATTCACACTGTGACCCATAGACTCACACAGAGATCTATAGATTCACACTTTGACCCATAGTCTTACATAGAGACACCATAGACTCACACAGAGATGTATAGATTCACACTGTGGCCCATAGACTCACACAGAGATCTATAGATTCACACTGATACCCATAGACTTACATAGAGACACCATAGACTCACACAGAGATGTATAGATTCACACTGTGGCCCATAGACTCACACAGAGATCTATAGACTCACACAGAGACCCATAGACTGACATAGAGACACCATAGACTCACACAGAGACCCATAGACTAGCATAGAGACACCATAGACTCACACAGAGATCTATAGATTCACACTGATACCCATCGACTTACATAGAGACACCATAGACTCACACAGAGATCTTTAGATTCACACTGATACCCATAGCCTAACATAGAGACACCATAGACTCACGCAGAGATCTATAGATTCACACTGAGAACCGTAAACTCACACAGAGATGTATAGATTCACACTGATACCCATAGACTTACATAGAGACACCATAGACTCACGCAGAGATCTATAGATTCACACTGAGACCCATAGACTCACACAGAGATCTATAGATTCACACTGAGACCCATAGACTTACATAGAGACACTATAGACTCACACTGAGACCCATAGACTTACATAGAGACACCATAGACTCACACAGAGACCCATAGACTTACATAGAGACACCATAGACTCACACAGAGATCTATAGATTCACACTGAGACCCATATACTTACATAGAGACACCATAGACTCACACAGAGACCCATAGACTAGCATAGAGACACCATAGACTCACACAGAAATCTATAGGTTCACACTGAGACCCATAAACTTACATAGTGACACCATAGACTCACACAGAGATCTATAGATTCACACTGAGACCCATAGACTTACATAGAGACACCATAGACTCACACAAAGACCCATAGACTAGCATAGAGACACGATAGACTCACACAGAGTTCTATAGATTCACACTGAGACCCATAGACTTACATAGAGACTCAAAGACACACGCAGATACCCATAGACTAGCACAGAGATCTATAGTTTCACACTGAGACCCATAGACTCACACAGAGACCCATAGACTCACACAGACACCATAGACTCACACAGAGACACCATAGACCCACACAGAGACACCATAGACTCACACAGAGACACCATAGACTCACACAGAGACACCGTAGACTCACACAGAGACATCATAGACTCACACAGAGACACCATAGACTCACACAGAGACACCATAGACTCACACAGAGACACCATAGACTCACACAGAGACACCATAGACTCACACAGAGACATCATAGACTCACACAGAGACACCATAGACTCACACAGAGACACCATAGACTCACACAGAGACACCATAGACTCACACAGAGACACCATAGACCCACACAGAGACCCCATAGACTCACACAGAGACACCATAGACTCACTTCATAGATCTATGCGACGGGGCAGGCGAGGCACCACTCCGCTACTGCTGACTCAATCATTCTGGTTCATCAACAACCCCGATGCACAACCACAGCTGTTGCTCTCCATCCACATCAGCGCACACGACGAAAAGGATGACATTTTTTTCCCGTGGGATCCAACCTCAGGTTGGGAAGGATGGAGCAGAGGTGCGGGGGGGGGGGGTGTGGAGGTAGGGGGGGGAGGTCGTGGGATGGTGCCGGGCTTGTCGACGCGCAGGAGCGGTGCGCCCTGAGGCCGCTGTGACGTCTGTCGTCACGTGGTGCTCTGCGGGCGACCAGCCGCCATTGATCGCCACGTGTCCTGGGGCGTTGTCGGTCGCCGTTCGATGCGCGCCGCCCGCCCCCCCCCCCCCCTTTGTGATCGCGAAGGGGCCCCGGGCGGCGATCCACGCCCCGTGTCGCGCCGGCGACCGTCACGTGTCCCCCTTCACTGTGACGCCCTCGCCCTGTCCAGTCTACCCGCAGTGCCTCCTCCTCCTCCTGTTCTCATTCCTCTTATTATTCATCCTTCTATAATTATTATTCCTCCTGTTCCCCCTCTCACCCCCCCCTCCTCCTCTTCCTCCTCCCATTCATATCCCTCCTTTTACTCCTGCTCCTATTCCTCCTCTTATTCATGTCGTTCCCATTCCCATTTCCACTCCTATTCCTCGCGCCCTCTGCTGCCAAGCCAAGCAGGCGCTGCTCATACATGCGCCTGCTCAGTTCTCAGTCGATGCGACAAGTACGCGGACAAGCGTCTTAAGTTACTCGTGCAATAAGTTACTCGTGCAATTATCATCAACCATCCACTGCTGGATGAAGGTCCGTCTGCCTCCTCGCCCAAAGCCGCCGCCGCCGCATTTCGAGATCACTGCGACGAGAGTTGAGATCCGCGCGGCTACTTCCTCCTGATCACGCCGCTGCTGCTGCTGCCGCTGCTGCCGCTGCTGCTGCTGCACACGAGGATCCGGTTGCACCGATGATTAGTTAGTTCCCCAACGAAAGCTCACACTCGACGCCCTCGTCAATCACAACGCCGTGCACGGCCTCGAAAAGGAAGGGGACACGTATGTTATAGGCGACGTTTCGAGGCCAAAGGTAGGGATAGAAGGACCACTGGCCGAAACGTCGCCGACTATATGTATGCGTTTTCACTGTGGGACGTGCAAAACAGGCGAGCTCACTCGCCCTGTTTGTCTCTTCTTTAAAGACTCGGCTTCTTTTCCTGTCCGTTGAATGGGTGAGTAAGTGGGCGAGTGAGTGGATGGGTGAGTGGGTGAGTGAGTGGGCGAGTGAGTGGATGGGTGAGTGAGTGGATGGGTGAGTGGGCGAGTGAGTGGATGGGTGAGTGGGCGAGTGAGTGGATGGGTGAGTAGGCGAGTGAGTGAGTGGGTGAGTGAGTGGGTGGGTGATTGATTGAGTGGGTGAATGAGTGGGCGAGTGAGTGGATGGGTGAGTGGGTGAGTGAGTGGATGGGTGAGTGGGTGGGTGATTGGGTGAGTGATTGGGTGAATAATCGGGTGGCTGAGTGAGTGGGTTGGTGAGCGAGTGGGAGAGTGGGTAAGTGAGTAAGTGGGTGAGTGAGTGGGCGAGTGAGTGGATGGGTGAGTGGGTGAGTGAGTGGATGGGTGAGTAGGTGAGTGAGTGGGTGAGTGAGTGGGTGAGTGAGTGGATGGATGAGTGGGTGAGTGAGTGGGCGAGTGAGTGGATGGGTGAGTGGGTGAGTGAGTGGATGAGTGAGTGGGCGAGTGAGTGAGTGGATGGGTGAGTTGGTGAATGAGTGGGCGAGTGAGTGGATGGGTGAGTGGGTGAGTGAATGGGTGAGTGGGTGAGTGAGTGGATGAGTGAGTGGGCGAGTGAGCGGGTGAATGAGTGTGCGAGTGAGTGGCTGAGTGAGTGGGTGTGTGATTGGGTGAGTGAGTGGGTGAGTGAATGGGTGGCTGAGTGAGTGAGTAGCTGAGTGAGTGGGTTGGTGAGCGAGAGTGAGTGGGTGGGTGAGTGGGTGAGTCAGTGAGTGGGTGAGTGAGCGGGTGATTTATTGGGTGAGTGAGTGGGTGATTTATTGGGTGAGTGATTGGGTGGCTGAGTGAGTGGGTTGGTGAGCGAGAGGGAGAGTGAGTGGGTGGGTGAGTGGGTGAGTGAGTGGGTGAGTGGGTGGCTGATTGAGTGGGTGAGTGAGTGGGTGATTTATTTGGTGAGTGGGTAATTTGTTGGGTGAGTGAGTGGGTGATTTATTGGGTGAGTGAGTGGGTGATTTGTTGGGTGGGTGTGTGAGTGGGTGCCCGCACCTGGGGTGACCGAGCCTGCGCCAAGACTCTGGAACAGCCACTCGTGGTTAGACAGCCGTGTCCCCTCCACCCTCCTGAGCTCTTCTCTCAAGACGCAGCCTGTTTCGCCTGCAGGCCTACACGTCTCCATTATGACCAGTGGACTCGAGACAACCGGGGAATATTTAAATGTCCGCACTTCTTGCATTGCGCACTGAGATCCACGGATGAATTGTGCCTTATAAATGTCAATTATTATTTACTTATGTAAGACCACACACACAGCCTTGTCATTGACGAACGTCATTCCTTGTAACTTGTAAGGGGCACCACGGTGGTTATGAGATGTTAACTACCTCGCCTGGTGTACAGGAGGTCGTGGGTTCGATCCCGACCTTGACGCCTGCTGCTGCTGTATATTTGGAGTTTGCGGTGTCTCTCTCTCTCTCTCCGTGGTCGCGGGGTCCTCCTGAGTTTCTCTCCACATTTATAAGCACGCGCTGTAGATAATTGTCACTGATTTTGGCCATGAGCGGGAATCCATCTCGGGTCGCCAAGTTCGTAGCGCAGCGCGCTAACCACCACACTACCGCTCTCCACACACGAGTGAACACACATACTCGTGAACACACGTACACAACGTACACACACTAGTGAACACACACACACACGTGAACACACACAGATACTTGTGAACACACACGAGTGAACACACACACTAGTGAACACACACACGAGTGAACACACACACACTAGTGAACACACACACTAGTGAACACACACATTAGTGAAAACACACACACTAGTGAACACACACTAGTGAACACACACACTAGTGAACACACACACACTAGTGAACACACACTAGTGAACACACACACACACTAGTGAACACACACACTAGTGAACACACACACACACTTGTGAACACACACACACTAGTGAACACACACACACTTGTGAACACACACACACTAGTGAACACACACACACACACTAGTGAACACACACACACTAATGAACACACACACACACTAGTGAACACACACACACTAATGAACACACACACACACTAGTGAACACACACACACTAGTGAACACACACACACACTAGTGAACACACACACACTAGTGAACACACACACACACTTGTGAACACACACACACTAGTGAACACACACACACACACTAGTGAACACACACACACTAATGAACACACACACACACACACTAGTGAACACACACACACTAATGAACACACACACACACTAGTGAACACACACACACTAGTGAACACACACACACTAGTGAACACACACACACTAGTGAACACACACACACACACTAGTGAACACACACACACTAGTGAACACACACACACACACTTGTGAACACACACACATTAGTGAACACACACACACACACACTAGCGAACACACACACACTAGTGAACACACACACACACTAGTGAACACACACACTAGTGAACACACACACTAGTGAACACACACACACTAGTGAACACACACACACACTAGTGAACACACACACACTAGTGAACACACACACACACACTAGTGAGCACACACACACACTAGTGAACACACACACACACTAGTGAACACACACACACTAGTGAACACACACACACTAGTGAACACACACACTAGTGAACACGCACACACTAGTGAACACACACACACACTAGTGAACACACACACACTAGTGAACACACACACACACACTAGTGAACACACACACTAGTGAACACACACACACTAGTGAACACACACACACTAGTGAACACACACACTAGTGAACACACACACACACACACACTAGTGAACACACACACACACACACACTAGTGAACACACACACACACTAGTGAACACACACACACACTAGTGAACACACACACACACACTAGTGAACACACACACACACTAGTGAACACACACACACTAGTGAACACACACACACACTAGTGAACACACACACACTAGTGAACACACACACACTAGTGAACACACACACACTAGTGAACACACACACACACTAGTGAACACACACACACTAGTGAACACACACACACACACACTAGTGAACACACACACACACACTAGTGAACACACACACACTAGTGAACACACACACACACACACTAGTGAACACACACACACTAGTGAACACACACACACACTAGTGAACACACACACACTAGTGAACACGCACACCCCGCGGGAGTCGCGCTTGGCTTGCCACATGACGCGTCGTGTCGTGTGGCGCGAGTCTCCCCGCGGCACTAGAGCGCGTGCGTGTGTGTGCGTGTGTGTGTTCACTAGTGTGTGTGTGCACGTGCGTGTGTGTGTGCGTGTGTGTATGTGTTCACTAGCGTGTGTGTGCACGTGCGTGTGTGTGCACGTATGTGTGCACGTGTGTGTGTGCACGTGTGTGTGCGTGTGTGTGCGTGTGTGTGTGCACGTGTGTGTGCACGTGTGTGTGTGCGTGTGTGTGTGTGTGCGTGTGTGCGTGTGTGTGTGTGCGTGTGCGCGTGTGTGCGTGTGTGTGTGTGCACGTGCGTGTGTGTGTGTGTGCGTGTGTGCAAGTGTGTGTGCACGTGCGTGTGTGTGTGTGCGTGTGTGCGTGTGTGTTTGCACTTGCGTGTGTGTGTGTGCACGTGCGTGTGTGTGTGCGTGTGTGCACGTGCGTGTGTGTGTGCACGTGCGTGTGTGTGCGTGTGTGTGCACGTGAGTGTGTGTGTGTGCACGTGCGTGTGTGTGTGCGTGTGTGCACATGCGTGTGTGTGTGCACGTGCGTGTGTGTGCGTGTGTGTGCACGTGAGTGTGTGTGTGTGCACGTGCGTGTGTGTGTGTGCACGTGTGTGCACGTGCGTGTGTGTGTGCACGTGTGTGTGTGCACGTGTGTGTGCACGTGCGTGTGTGTGCGTGTGTGTATGTGCGTGTGTGAGTGTGTGTGTGCACGTGTGTGTGTTTGCACGTGTGTGTGTGTGCACGTGCGTGTGTGCGCACGTGCGTGTGTGTGTGTGTGCACGTGCGTGTGTGTGTGCAGGTGTGTGTGCACGTGCGTGTGTGTGCGTGTGTGTGTGTGTGCACGTGCGTGTGTGTGCGTGTGTGCACGTGCGTGTGTGTGTGTGCGTGTGTGTGTGTGCGTGTGTGTGCACGTGTGTGCGTGCGTGTGTGTGTGTGCGTGTGTGCGTGTGTGTGCACGTGCGTGTGTGTGTGTGCGTGTGTGTGTGTGCATGTGTGCGTGTGTATGCACGTGTGTGCGTGTGCGCGTGTGCGTGCGTATGCATGTGTGCGTGTGCGTGCGTGTGTGCGTGTGTGTGAGCTTGCCTGTGTGCGCGCATGTGCACACACACAGACGCACATGGGTGTTCGCTAACAGCACTTGGCCCCAACAGTCTGTAAAGGCTATGCGGGGGACCTTTGTCTGTGCGTGTGTGGGGAGCGGTGAGCGCTACGCTGCGCTCGGCACCCGAGTTCGATTCACGCTCACGGCCACCGACACCGGTGACGATTATCTGAACCGGTCCTGGGCCTCCCCTAGGTCGACTCAGCCAAAAAAAGGAATACCTCGTGGGGCGTGTCGTGAACATCGCCACTGGGGAGACAAAGGCGGCCGGGCGTGGCGGTGCTGGCCACCCACCCCCTCGTGTGCCACAGTGCCGGTAGCCTTCGTAGGGCGTGCCGCCAGTCGCCCCTGACAGCACAGAAGTCTGTGAAGGCGATACGGGGGTGGGGGTGTCCTCGTCCCTGGCACGCGCGCGCGCTAATGAGGGTCTCGCGCTCAGTCGCGCGCGCGCCGCCGCCGCCTGACGGCCCCGAGGGGCCTCGCGCGCGACCAGAAATCACCCCGCCCACTCCAACACACTACACCCAACAACACACTACAACACACTACACCCAACAACACACTACAACACACTACACCCAACAACACACTACAACACAAACTACACCCAACAACACACTACAACACAAACTACACCCAACAACACACTACAACACACTACAACACACTACACCCAACAACACAATGCAACACAAACTACACCCAACAACACACTACAACACACTAAACACAACAACACACTACACCAAACAACACACTACAACACACTACACCCAACAACACACTACAACACACTACACCCTATAACACACAACACACTACAACACACTACACCCAACAACACACTACAACACACTACAACACAAACTACACACTACAACACACTACAACACACTACACCCAACAACACACTACAACACACTACACCCAACAACACACTACAACACACTACACACTATAACACACTACAACACACTACACCCAACAACACACTACAACACACTACAACACAAACTACACACTACAACACACTACAACACACTACACCCAACAACACACTACAACACACTACACCCAACAACACACTACAACACACTACACACTATAACACACTACAACACACTACACTCAACAACACACTACAACACAAACTACACCCAACAACAAACTACAACACACTACACACAACAACACACTACAACACACTACACCCAACAACACACTACACCCAACAATACACTACAACACACTACACTCAACAACACACTACAACACACTACACCCAACAACACACTACAACACACAATAACACACTACAACACTAACTACACCCAACAACACACTACACCCAACAACACACTACAACACACTACAACACAAACTAGACACTACAACACACTACAACACATTACACCCAACAACACACTACAACACATTACACACAACAAAACACTACAACACACTACACCCAACAACACACTACAACACACTACACTCAACAACACACTACAACACACTACACCCAACAACACACCACAACACACTACACCCAACAACACACTACACCCAACAACACACTACACCCAACACACACTACACCCAACACACACTACACCCAACAACACACTACACCCAACACACACTACACCCAACAACACACTACACCCAACACACACTACAACACACTACACCCAACAACACACTACAACATACTACACCCACCAACACACTACAACACAAACTACAACCAACAACACACTACAACACACTACAACACAAACTACACCCAACAACACACTACAACACAAACTACACCCAACACACACTCCAACACACTACACACAACAACACACTACAACACAAACTACACCAAACACACACTACAACACACTACAACACAAACTACACCTAACACACACTTCAACACACTACACCCAACAACACACTACAACACACTACACACTACACCCAACAACACACTACAACACACTCCAACACACTACACCCAACAACACACTAAAACACAAACTACACCCAACAACACACTACAACACACTACACCCAACAACACACTACAACACACTACACTCAACAACACACTACAACATAAACTACACCCAACAACACACTACAACAACACACTACACACAATAACACACTACAACACACTACACCCAACAACACACTACAACACACACTACACCCAACAACACACTACAACACACTACACACAACAACACACTACAACACAAACTACACCCAACAACACACTACAACACACTACAACACAAACTACACCCAACAACACACTACACCCAACAACACACTACACCCAACACACTACACCCAACACACTACACCCAACACACACTACAACACCCTACACCCAACAACACACTACAACACACTACACCCACCAACACACTACAACACAAACTACAACCAACAACACACTACAACACACTACAACACAAACTACACCCAACAACACACTACAACACAAACTACACCCAACACACACTCCAACACACTACACACAACAACACACTACAACACAAACTACACCCAACAACACACTACAACACACTACAACACAAACTACACCTAACACACACTCCAACACACTACACCCAACAACACACTACAACACACTACACACTACACCCAACAACACACTCCAACACACTCCAACACACTACACCCAACAACACACTAAAACACAAACTACACCCAACAAGACACTACAACACACTACACCCAACAACACACTACAACACACTACACTCAACAACACACTACAACATAAACTACACCCAACAACACACTACACACAATAACACACTACAACACACTACACCCAACAACA
The DNA here is from genome assembly GCF_048934315.1 of Petromyzon marinus. Classification (NCBI taxonomy): domain Eukaryota; kingdom Metazoa; phylum Chordata; class Hyperoartia; order Petromyzontiformes; family Petromyzontidae; genus Petromyzon; species Petromyzon marinus. The sequence continues at coordinate 7,022,578 of NC_133671.1, forward strand.
CACTACAACACACACTACACCCAACAACACACTACAACACACTACACACAACAACACACTACAACACAAACTACACCCAACAACACACTACAACACACTACAACACAAACTACACCCAACAACACACTACACCCAACAACACACTACACCCAACACACTACACCGAACACACTACACCCAACACACTACACCCAACACACACTACAACACACTCTAAACCCAACAATACACTCCACCACACTACACCCAACAACACACTACACCCAACACACACTACAACACACTACACCCAACAACACACTACAACACAAACTACACCCAACAACACACTACACCCAACAACACACTACACCCAACAACACACTACACCCAACAACACACTACACCCAACAACACACTACACCCAACAACACTCTACACCCAACACACTGTAAACCCAACAACACCCTCCAACACACTACACCCAACACACTACAACACACTACACCCAACACACACTACAACACACTACACCCAACAACACACTACACCCAACAACACACTACACCCAACAACACACTACACCCAACACACACTACAACACACTACACCCAACAACACACTACACCCAACAACACACTACACCCAACAACACACTACACCCAACACACACTACACCCAACAACACACACTACACCCAACACACACTACACCCAACACACACTACACCCAACACACTACACCCAACAACACTCTACACCCAACACACTCTACACCCAACACACTACACCCAACACACTACACCCAACAACACTCTACACCCAACACACTACACCCGACACACACTACACCCAACACACACTATACCCAACACACACTACACCCAACAACACTCTACACCCAACACACTACACCCGACACACTACACCCAACACACTACACACAACAACACACTACACCCAACACATTACACCCAACAACACACTACACCCAACAACACATTACACCCAACAACACACTACACCCAACAACACACTACACCCAACACTCTACACACTACACCCAACAACACACTACACACTACAACACACTACACCCAACAACACACTACACACAACACACTCTACACCCAACAACACACTACAACACACTACACCCAACACACTCTACACCCAACACACACTACACCCAACACACTCTGAACCCAACAATACACTCCAACACACTACACCCAACACACTACACCCAACAACACACTACACCCAACACACTCTACACCCAACAACAAACTACACCCAACACACACTACACCCAACAACAACACACTACACCCAACACACACTACACCCAACACACTACACCCAACAACACACTACATCCAACAACACACTACACCCAACAACACACTACACCCAACACACTACACCCGACACACACTACACCCAACAACACACTACACCCAACACACTACACCAAACAACACACTACACCCAACACACTACACCCGCCACACACTACACCCAACACACTACACCCAACAACACACTACACCCAACAACACACTACACCCAACAACACACTACACCCAACACACTACACCCAACAACACACTACACCCAACAACACACTACACCCAACACACTACACCCGACACACTCTACACCCAACAACACACTACACCCAACAACACACTACACCCAACAACATACTACACCCAACACACTACACCCAACAACACACTACACCCAACACACTACACCCAACACACACTACACCCAACGACACACTACACCCAACAACACACTACACCCAACACACACTACACCCAACACACACTACACCCAACGACACACTACACCCAACAACACACTACACCCAACACACTACACCCAACAACACACTACACCCAACAACACACTACACCCAACAACACACTACACCCAACACACTACACCCAACAACACACTACACCCAACAACACACTACAACACACTACACCCAACAACACACTACACCCAACACACTACACCCAACAACACACTACACCCAACAACACACTACACCCAACACACTACACCCAACAACACACTACACCCAACAACACACTACAACACACTACACCCAACAACACACTACATACAACACACACTACACCTAACAACACACTACACCCAATACACTACACCCAACACACACTACAACACACACTACACCCAACACACTACACCCAACACACACTACAACACACTACACCCAACAACACACTACACCCAACAACACACTACACCCAACACCCTCCATCCCACAGCGCTCATCACACACAAGGTGCTTGCTACAAATGAACCACAACACTTTGCCACTCTCGTCACGGAACATAAACCACCACCACCATCACCACCACCACTATCACCACCACCATCACCACCACCACCACCACCATCACCACCACCATCACCACCATCACCACCATCACCACCACCATCACCACCATCACCACCACCACCATCACCACCACCACCATCACCACCACCACCATCACCACCACCACCATCACCACTATCACCACCACCATCACCACCACCATCACCACCACCATCACCACCACCACCACGTGAACTCATCCTCGCGTCGCGAGCTCTTGGATGAGCTCCTGCGGCTGTCTGGAACGCTCTTCCTCCCCTTATTAGGAAGCCACGGCAGCTATCCACTATTAAATCATCATCTAGATTGAAGACTCCTTTGTTTAGGACTGCGTTTCGTGTTCAGCTTGTTGTCCTTCCCCCGCACCTCTGTTTAGCACGGTTGGCTACGTACGGTGCGAAAGAAGTTCAACATACACATATGCACTTCATCCAACACACATCCCACTGCAGGGGGAAAAAATAAAACCCTCCCCAGCCACCACCCCCCACCAATGCTGCCTCTCTCTCTGCGCCATCTGCCTTAAAAACACAGCAGCTTGGTATATTGGGTGGTGCCTTACCTGGCTAACAAGCGCCATGACCTCGCCAACTTCGCCTGTGCTCAGGCGAAGTTGGCGGTGGTACAGAACAAGGTAAAAAGACGCTGCAAGGTGACACTGACGGCTGCTCTGTGCTGCTTCCAGTGTTCAGGGGCCTGCTCAAGGCGCGGCTCCGGCTGGAGCACGCCACGTGACACACACACGTGCCGGTGATGTGCAGCGCGTCTTCTTCGAACGCTGGGGAGCCGGACAAGCCCCTCTCTGTACCGGCGTGGACGGCACCCTCCACGTGTTCACCATCTGAAGCGCTCAGCTCGTCACCGTGGCGTTCGCGATGACCACCACCACCACCACCACGTGACTTTTCTTTCGTGTTGTGCGCGGCGCATTTAGCGCCACAACGCGTGGATGCAGAGTGTTTGTTATTTGTTTTGCTGGTGACTTTGTGCATTTCGTATCGGAATCACCTTCAGTGCTCTTGCTGCTGGCGACAATAAAAGTTGTTTAAAAGTAAACAAAGAAAAGTCTCTGCACCATCTCTTGCCTCCTCCACCCAACACCCAGCACCCTACATCGTCTCACCTCGTCTCATTCTCTGACCCTGCCCCCCCACCTCCTCCTCGTGTTAACTCTGCTGCCATGCGCTCTGACATCGTGACGGACACGTGTCCCCCACGCCACGCTCCCTTCCCAGGTGTGTCGGGGCTCGGCACATCGCCTCGGTGCCACATGCCGGTTTTCCATTCTCAAGCGTTTCGTTTCGACGTTGGCTCTGCTCGAAATCCTCCCCGTCCGTTGTTCTTCGGCCAAAGCGGGAGACGTCCTCTGGGGTCCGGGGAACAAGGTACGCTGGTGGACTCACAAGAACCCGTCCGCCTGACTCTCGCACATCTTAGGCAAGGAGAGGTTCTAGATTTGAAGCTTTCGTGACTGCAAGGATCCATATACTCTTTGGTTCTATTCGGCAAAGTCACGTAGGTAAAAAATAAAATAACAAAAAATCACGACGTTTCGGCCACAACACTGTCCTCTGGACAGTCCAGTACCTTCACCTGATGAAGGCCACTTGTGCTGTGGCCGAAACGTCGTGATTTTTTGTTATTTTATTTTTTATCTACGTGACTTTACCGAATAGAACCAAAGGAGTAAGGAGAGGTTATTTTATCGGACACACGTAAACAAGACGTGCCAGATAGTTCCTGCATCGTTTCGTTGGTGATTACAGCCAGCTTCGTCAGGCCATTTGCCTCACATGTTTTGCTTACGTGACACGCCTTACGAAATGGGCTGTGTGGATATGCTGTGGGATAAACGACGCATTTATATTTACGCGATGAAACCCAAAACAACATCGATTATGTATGATATTGGTCGCGAAAGTCCAGAAGGGACCTGGCCACAAATGAACGCTCAACGAAGTGGCTTATCACGCGGACATTTATAGCAACGAAATCAACTCTAAACGCGCGATGTGTGATTCCCAATATGGAGGGGGGAAAAGCGAAGGACACGGAGAAAAAAATCCACGCGACCATGGGGGAGAGAGACACGCGAAACTCCAAATATACAGCAGCAGCAGGCGTTAGTGTCGGGATCGAACCCACGACCTCCTGTATACCAGGCGAGGTAGTTAACATCTCCTAGCCACCGTGATGATGATGATGATGAGAGACACGCGAAACTCCACATATACAGCAGCAGCAGGCGTCAGTGTCGGGATCGAACCCACGACCTCCTGTATACCAGGCGAGGTAGTTAACATTTCCTAGCCACCGTGATGATGATGATGAGAGCGAGACACGCGAAACTCCAAATATACAGCAGCAGGTGTCAGGGTCGGGATCGAAAGCGCGACCTCCTGCATACCAGGCGAGGTAGTTAACATCTCCTAGCCACCTTCACGCAGATTTTCAATGACCAACATCTTTCGTACTCGTATCTTGCAAACGAGATGGACTGCAGAGCGGCTGAGAGACATTTCCGCTGAAACCACGTGGATTATGTTGTCGTGCATTGAGAGTGCGATGATCCACATAACGAGTCACACTGCTCTCTATAACGAGTCTCTCTCTATAACGAGTGTCACTGCTCTCTATAACGAGTCTCACTGCTCTCTATAACGAGTCTCACTGCTCTCTATAACGAGTCTCTCTGCTCTCTATAACGACTCTCACTGCTCTCTATAACGAGTCTCACTGCTCTCTATAACGAGTCTCACTGCTCACTATAACGAGTCGCTCTCTATAACGAGTCTCACTGCTCTCTATAACGAGTGTCACTGCTCTCTATAACGAGTCTCACTGCTCTCTATAACGAGTCTCACTGCTCACTATAACGAGTCTCACTGCTCTCTATAACGAGTCTCACTGCTCTCTATAACGAGTCGCTCTCTATAACGAGTCTCACTGCTCTCTATAACGAGTCTCACTGCTCTCTATAACGAGTCGCTCTCTATAACGAGTCACCTGCTCTCTATAACGAGATCTCACTGCTCTCTATAACGAGATCTCACTGCTCTCTATAACGAGATCTCACTGCTCTCTATAACGAGACTCACTGCTCTCTATAACGAGTCTCACTGCTCACTATAACGAGTCGCTCTCTATAACGAATCTCACTGCTCTCTATAACGAGTCTCACTGCTCTCTATAACGAGTCGCTCTCTATAACGAGTCACCTGCTCTCTATAACGAGATCTCACTGCTCTCTATAACGAGATCTCACTGCTCTCTATAACGAGATCTCACTGCTCTCTATAACGAGACTCACTGCTCTCTATAACGAGTCTCACAGCTCTCTATAACGAGTCGCTCTCTATAACGAGTCTCACTGCTCTCTATAACGAGTCTCACTGCTCTCTATAACGAGTCTCTCTATAACGAGTCGCACTGCTCTCTATAACGAGACTCACTGCTCTCTATAACGAGTCTCACTGCTCTCTATAACGAGTCTCACTGCTCTCTATAACGAGTCTCTCTATAACGAGTCGCACTGCTCTCTATAACGAGTCTCACTGCTCTCTATAACGAGTCGCTCTCTATAACGAGTGTCACTGCTCTCTATAACGAGTCTCACAGCTCTCTATAACGAGTCGCTCTCTATAACGAGTCTCACTGCTCTCTATAACGAGTCTCACTGCTCTCTATAACGAGTCTCTCTATAACGAGTCGCACTGCTCTCTATAACGAGTGTCACTGCTCTCTATAACGAGTCTCACTGCTCTCTATAACGAGTCTCGCTGCTCTCTATAACGAGTCTCACTGCTCTCTATAACGAGTCGCTCTCTATAACGAGTCTCACAGCTCTCTATAACGAGTCTCACAGCTCTCTATAACGAGTCTCACTGCTCTCTATAACGAGTCTCGCTGCTCTCTATAACGAGTCTCACTGCTCTCTATAACGAGTCTCACTGCTCTCTATAACGAGTCTCGCTGCTCTCTATAACGAGTCTCACTGCTCTCTATAACGAGTCTCACTGCTCTCTATAACGAGTCTCGCTGCTCTCTATAACGAGTCTCACTGCTCACTATAACGAGTGTCACTGCTCTCTATAACGAGTCTCACTGCTCTCTATAACGAGTCTCACTGCTCTCTATAACGAGTCTCACTGCTCTCTATAACGAGTCTCACTGCTCTCTATAACGAGTCTCACTGCTCTCTATAACGAGTCTCACTGCTCTCTATAACGAGTGTCACTGCTCTCTATAACGAGTCTCACTGCTCTCTATAACGAGTGTCACTGCTCACTATAACGAGTCTCACTGCTCTCTATAACGAGTCTCACTGCTCTCTATAACGAGTCTCACTGCTCTCTATAACGAGTTTCACTGCTCTCTATAACGAGTCTCACTGCTCTCTATAACGAGTCTCACTGCTCTCTATAACGAGTCTCACTGCTCTCTATAACGAGTCTCTCTATAACGAGTCTCACTGCTCTCTATAACGAGTCTCACTGCTCTCTATAACGAGTCTCACTGCTCTCTATAACGAGTCTCACTGCTCACTATAACGAGTCTCTCTATAACGAGTCTCACTGCTCACTATAATGAGTCTCACTGCTCTCTATAACGAGTCGCTCTCTATAACGAGTCTCACTGCTCTCTATAACGAGTCTCACTGCTCTCTATAACGAGTCTCACCGCTCTCTATAACGAGTCTCACTGCTCTCTATAACGAGTCTCACTGCTCACTATAACGAGTCTCACTGCTCACTATAACGAGTGTCACTGCTCTCTATAACGAGTCTCACTGCTCTCTATAACGAGTCTCACTGCTCACTATAACGAGTCTCTCTATAACGAGTCTCACTGCTCACTATAACGAGTCTCACTGCTCTCTATAACGAGTCTCTCTATAACGAGTCTCACTGCTCTCTATAACGAGTCTCACTGCTCACTATAACGAGTCTCTCTATAACAAGTCTCACTGCTCTCTATAACGAGTCTCACTGCTCTCTATAACGAGTGTCACTGCTCTCTATAACGAGTCTCACTGCTCTCTATAACGAGTGTCACTGCTCTCTATAACGAGTCTCACTGCTCTCTATAACGAGTCTCACTGCTCTCTATAACGAGTCTCACTGCTCTCTATAACGAGTCTCACTGCTCTCTATAACGAGTGTCACTGCTCTCTATAACGAGTCTCGCTGCTCTCTATAACGAGTCTCTCTATAACAAGTCTCACTGCTCACTATAACGAGTCTCACTGCTCTCTATAACGAGTCTCACTGCTCTCTATAACGAGTCACTCTCTATAACGAGTCTCACTGCTCTCTATAACGAGTGTCACTGCTCTCTATAACGAGTGTCACTGCTCTCTATAACGAGTCTCTCTATAACGAGTGTCACTGCTCTCTATAACGAGTCTCACTGCTCTCTATAACGAGCCACACTGCTCTCTATAACGAGTCTCACTGGTCTCTATAACGAGTCTCACTGCTCTCTATAACGAGTCGCTCTCTATAACGAGTCGCACTGCTCTCTATAACGAGTCTCACTGCTCTCTATAACGAGTCGCTCTCTATAACGAGTCGCACTGCTCTCTATAACGAGTGTCACTGCTCTCTATAACGAGTCGCACTGCTCTCTATAACGAGTCGCACTGCTCTCTATAACGAGTCTCACTGCTCTCTATAACGAGTGTCACTGCTCTCTATAACGAGTGTCACTGCTCACTATAACGACTCTCACTGTTCTCTATATCGAGTCTCACCGCTCTCTATAACGAGTCTCACTGCTCTCTATAACGAGTGTCACTGCTCTCTATAACGAGTCTCACTGCTCTCTATAACGAGTGTCACTGCTCTCTATAACGAGTCTCACTGCTCTCTATAACGAGTCTCGCTGCTCTCTATAACGAGTCGCTCTCTATAACGAGTCTCACTGCTCTCTATAACGAGTCTCGCTGCTCTCTATAACGAGTGTCACTGCTCTCTATAACGAGTCTCACTGCTCTCTATAACGAGTCTCGCTGCTCTCTATAACGAGTCTCACTGCTCTCTATAACGACTCTCACTGCTCTCTATAACGAGTCTCACTGCTCTCTATAACGAGTCTCACTGCTCTCTATAACGAGTCGCTCTCTATAACGAGTGTCACTGCTCTCTATAACGAGTGTCACTGCTCTCTATAACGAGTCTCACTGCTCTCTATAACGAGTCTCACTGCTCTCTATAACGAGTCTCGCTGCTCTCTATAACGAGTCGCTCTCTATAACGAGTCTCACTGCTCTCTATAACGAGTCTCGCTGCTCTCTATAACGAGTGTCACTGCTCTCTATAACGAGTCTCACTGCTCTCTATAACGAGTCTCGCTGCTCTCTATAACGAGTCTCACTGCTCTCTATAACGACTCTCACTGCTCTCTATAACGAGTCTCACTGCTCTCTATAACGAGTCTCGCTGCTCTCTATAACGAGTCTCACTGCTCTCTATAACGAGTCTCGCTGCTCTCTATAACGAGTCTCACTGCTCTCTATAACGAGTGTCACTGCTCTCTATAACGAGTCTCACTGCTCACTATAACGAGTCTCATTGCTCTCTATAATGAGTCTCACTGCTCTCTATAACGAGTGTCACTGCTCTCTATAACGAGTCTCACTGCTCTCTATAACGAGTCGCTCTCTATAACGAGTCTCACTGCTCTCTATAACGAGTCTCACTGCTCTCTATAACGAGTCGCTCTCTATAACGAGCCTCACTGCTCTCTATAACGAGTCTCACTGCTCTCTATAACGAGTCGCTCACTATAACGAGTCTCACTGCTCTCTATAACGAGTGTCACTGCTCTCTATAACGAGTGTCACTGCTCTCTATAACGAGTGTCACTGCTCTCTATAACGAGTCTCACTGCTCTCTATAACGAGCCACACTGCTCTCTATAACGAGTCTCACTGCTCTCTATAACGAGTCTCACTGCTCTCTATAACGAGTCGCTCTCTATAACGAGCCTCACTGCTCTCTATAACGAGTCTCACTGCTCTCTATAACGAGTCGCTCACTATAACGAGTCTCACTGCTCTCTATAACGAGTCTCACTGCTCTCTATAACGAGTCTCACTGCTCTCTATAACGAGTCTCACTGCTCTCTATAACGAGTGTCACTGCTCTCTATAACGAGTCTCACTGCTCACTATAACGAGTCTCACTGCTCTCTATAACGAGTCTCACTGCTCTCTATAACGAGTCTCATTGCTCTCTATAATGAGTCTCACTGCTCTCTATAACGAGTGTCACTGTTCTCTATAACGAGTCTCTCTATAACGAGTCTCACTGTTCTCTATAACGAGTCTCACTGCTCTCTATAACGAGTGTCACTGCTCTCTATAACGAGTCGCTCTCTATAACGAGTCTCACTGCTCTCTATAACGAGTCTCACTGCTCTCTATAACGAGTCTCTCTATAACGAGTCTCGCTGCTCTCTATAACGAGTCTCACTGCTCTCTATAACGAGTCTCTCTATAACGAGTCTCGCTGCTCTCTATAACGAGTCTCACTGCTCTCTATAACGAGTCTCACTGCTCTCTATATCGAGTCGCAGATGTCGCGTTGAAATGTTCTGGCAGGCCCCCCTGAGGCCGCAGGGTGAATCCCGCCTCGAATTTCAGAACCAAGATCTCATCCGCTCATTTTCCCCGCGATTGTTGTACAATAATTCACGGATGTTCGTTCATATTGACCTCTCAGCTATTCAGAACCATGTGTCCTGCCACCGTCCCCCCCCCCCCCCGCAACGAGAAATGTAGATTACACGCGAATTTGCACGCACACATACTGAGCTAAATGTCCAATCATCGCGCCACTGTGACAGTGACGGGGTAAACAGAGGCCCGACGTGGCAGCTCTAGCTCCAACTTCAAACAAAATGTGGAGGCGGGATATCGGCTCCGAAGCGAGTTGTGAGGCTCAGGGATAGGCCCCGGGTAACTCTTCAGCCGCTGCCGCTGCTGCTGCTGCTGCTCGCGAGCTGAAAGCTCTGCAAATGAAAGGGACCAGGGGGAGATATCAAAGAGGGTGAGAGAAGGGGGACGTGGGGGGGGGTAGGGGGTGTGTGGTTCGCCGCGCGGTGGACAAAAGGGGCGAGACGGACGTCGAGCGGCCCCCTTTTTGCACGCATCGGCAAAAATAAAGTGGAGGCGTTTGAGCGCCTCTCGAATGTTGTGACGTCAATTGCCTGCTGGGGCAATTCCCACGAGGTTGGATCCACGGCGCGCCATTTGCAAGGCCAGGAACGGAACCCGGGACTCACCGGAATCACAACCCAGGGTGTTGGTTTTTTTATTTATTTTTGTTACGCGTTGCGCCGTCGCTCCCGCCCACGTCTCTCCGATTTTGGCTGTGTTGGCGGCCCCTGGGCTGGTGGTGGACACTCCGCGTTACTATGCCGGGGGCCAGTATGGCGAAGACAGGACGCCTGCTGACCTCCCACGTGGCAGTACTTATTTACTGAGCGCCGTGGGGGCCATGGGGACATTGGGAAGCCACTGAAGCTGCGCGCTTTGAAATCTCGATTTAAATTTCATTTTTCTTTTTTTTATATATATGAATATATAAAGCTGCTGTTTGTGTTTCGTTTTGTTCGTCCTTCCCCCCGCATCTCCGATTAGCGCGGCTGAACTACGCACAGCGCGACATAAGTTGAATATGCGTACGGCGTCCACGCAACGCCCCGCCTTACCGCAGTCCGCACGTCGCCCGTTTGCTTCATCCGCAGTGCGACCGCCGCGCGCCGACGCCGCACGTGGCCAACCGCGGCGCCAATCGGAGGGCGCCGCGGCTGAAGGAGTGACCGCTCACAACGGATGCAGCTGCTCGGCAAAACCGCACCACGTGCTCGTTCACCTCGCGGAACGTCCAGCTGAAGAAGAGGACGCCCGGCTAAAACGGCGCTGATGAGCGCCGGTCTGCGTGGATCCCGCAAAAATCCCGCTCGGGTGGGCCAGCGGCCGCCTCCGCGACGGGCGCTAATGAATCTCCGGCAGGCACCGCGCATCGATCGAGGATCGATCGAGGCCCGCGTCTCGCAATGGGCCGCGAGAGAGCGGTTAACGCGCGGCGCGTTAACCCCATCGAGCCGGGGTTGTCGTCAATGTGACCGCGGCAATTGACTCTGCGGAAAGGAGGTTCGCAACCACGTCGATGACGACGACGGTCGATGATGGCGGTAGCCGATGAGACCGTGGCGAGCGCGTGGCGGGCGGTCACGATCACTGCGACGCACGCGACCGGTCGCTCGCTCGCTCCTCTCTCCCGTGTCTCGGTGTCATCCCGAGCGTGCATCTCTCTATCTATCCATCGAACGACCTATCTGTCTGTCCGTCCATCCAGACCGATGATGAGCGATGATGATCATTATATGTGTGGTGGTGGTGATGATTATGTGTGGTAGTGGTGGTGATGATTATGTGTGGTAGTGGTGGTGGTGATGATGATGATGATTATGTGTGGTTGTAATGATGATGATTATGTGTGGTAGTGGTGGTAATGTTGTTGATTATGTGTGGTAGTGGTGGTGATGATGATGATTATGTGTGGTAGTGGTGGTTGTGATGATGATGATTATGTGTGGTATTTGTGGTGGTGATGATGATGATGATGTGTGGTAGTGGTGGTTGTTATGATGATGATTACGTGTGGTAGTGGTGGTGGTGGTGGTGATGATGATGATTACGTGTGGTAGTGGTGGTGGTGATGATGATGATTATGTGTGGTAGTGGTTGCAATGATGATGATTATGTGTAGTAGTGGGGGTGGTGATGATGATGATTATGTGTGGTGGTGATGATGATTGTGTGTGGTAGTGGTGGTGGTGATGAGTATGTGTGGTTTTTGCGGTGGTGGTGGTGATGATGATGATTATGTGTGGTAGTGGTGGTGGTGATGATGATGATGATGATTATGTGTGGTAGTGGTGGTAATGATGATGATTATGTGTGGTGGTGTTGATGATTGTGTGTGGTAGTGGTGGTGGTGGTGGTGGTGGTGATGATGATTATGTGTGGTAGTGGTGGTAAGGATGGTGATTATGTGTGGTGATGATGATTATGTGTGGTAGTGGTGGTGATAATTATGTGTGGTAGTGGTGGTGGTGATGATGATGATTATATGTGGTAGTGGTGGTGGTGGTGATGATTATGTGTGGTAGTGGTGGTGGTGATGATGATTATGTGTGGTAGTGGTGGTAATGATGATGATTATGTGTGGTGGTGGTGGTGATGATGATTATGTGTGGTAGTGGTGGTGGTGATGATGATTGTGTGGTAATGATGATGATTATGTGTGGTGGTGATGATTATGTGTGGTAGTGGTGGTAATGATGATGATTATTGTGTTGTGGTGATGATGATGATTATGTGTGGTAGTGGTGGTGATTATGATTGTGTGGTAATAATGATGATTATGTGTGGTGGTGATGATTATGTGTGGTAGTAGTGGTGATGATGATGATGATGATGATTATGTGTGGTAGTGGTGGTAATGATGATGATTATGTGTGGTGGTGATGATGATTGTGTGTGGTATTGGTGATGAATATGAGAGAGATGAGAGAGAAACCTATATCTCTGCTTTATTGACCTGGTCAAGGCCTATGATACCATCAGTACGCCTGGGCTCTGGGTTGTTCTTCGTGCTTTTGGAGTCCCTGACCCTCTGCTCACGATCATTAAGAACCTTCATGATGGTGAGCGGGCCCGGATAAAACTACGTGGCGGGGAGTCAGAGCCATTTCCTGTACACCTTGGGGTGCGACAGGGATGTCCTCTGGCTCCCACATAATTTAACATCTATTTTGACCACGTAGCTCGTGAAGCCTTCAATAGCTGTACCGGGGGAATCTCCATATGGTACAGATATAATGGGAGGCTGATCGATGCCCGGGTGCGGTCAAGGGATGGCTCCCTATTGCTCAACCACGTTATGTATGCCGATGATTTGGTAATAGCTGCTCATTCAGAGGAGGAGTTAGAGACGCTGCTGCTGAGACTGGAGCGTGCCACTAAGAGGTGGGGCCTTACCATTAGCCCCACCAAAACTAAGCACCTGCCTGGGTATTTTGTACCATTGGACACTCCACCCCCACAACTCCTAATCGGTGATGGAGCAGTTGTGGAGAGAGTGGAGAGTTTCCCATACCTGGGCAGTGTGCTTATGACCGGCTCCAGTTTAACAGCAGAGGTCTCACTCCGAATCAGTCGAGCGGCAATATCTTTTCATCGGTTGCGTTACGCTGTGTGTAAGCTACCTGGTCTGTCGCTCCGCACTAAGCTTCAGGTCTTCTCGGCCACGGTCATTCCCTCCCATCTCTACGCTTGCGAAACGTGGACCCCCCCTAATGGAACATCTTCGCCGGTTAGAAACATTTAGGCTTGCCTGCCTACGATCCATCCTTGGTTTAACCAGGCTGGATTGTGTTAGGAGTTCACAAATCTTTGAAAGATCTGGGCAAGGTCCCATCGGTGAGCTCCTCCGGCAGGCAAGGCTGCGTTGGCTGGGTCATGTAGCCCGCATGTCCAGCCACTGCATGCCGAAACAGCTTTTGTTCGGCCGGATCGAGGGGGCTAAACGGGCGCAGCACGGGCTAGAGAAGAGATGGTGTGATGTGGTACAGGAGGACGTGGAGCTGAGTGAACTTGCCGATGACTGGTACCAGCGGTGTCAAGATCGGCTTCTGTGGAGGAGGCTCGTGAAGGACGCTACTGGGCAGTTGGAGGCAGTCGCCCTCCAACATCAACGGAGGGCGGAGGAGCGACGCTCACAACAATGAGCGGATCGCCGGGTGGCTGAAGCACAGCAGGTTGGCACAGTAGGGGGCAAAGGTGGTGAATCAGCCAGTTATCCTAGTTAGTCGACCCGTGGCACTTGGGTCTGCCCCGTGACCTCCTGCCAGCGGGCGCTCAACATTTCACGTGGCCTCAAGGTGCACATGGCCTGGCACAAGCGTCGTGGTGACGTCACCGCCACTTAGTGGCGAATGGCGGTTGTTGTTGTTGTGGTGATGATTATGTGTGGTAGTGGTTTGTGGTGATGATGATGATTATATGTGGTAGTGGTGGTGGTGATGATTATGTGTGGTAGTGGTGGCGGTGGTGATGATGATGTGTGGTAGTGGTGATGATGATGATGATTATGTGTGGTAGTGGTGATGATGATGATTATGTGTGGTAGTGGTGGTGATGATGATGATGATTATGTGTGGTAGTAGTGGTGATGATGATGATGATTATGTGTGGTGGTGGTGATGATGATGATGATGATTGTGTGTTAGAAGTGGTGATGATGATAATGTGTGGTAGTAGTGGTGATGATGATGATTATGTGTGGTTGTGGTGGTGATGATGATGATTATGTGTGGTGGTGGTGGTGGTGATGATGATGATTGTGTGGTAGTAGTGGTGATGATGATGATTATGTGTGTTAGAAGTGGTAATGATGATGATTATGTGTGGTGGTGGTGGTGGTGGTGATGATGATGATTGTATGGTAGTGGTGATGATGATGGTTATGTGTGTTAGAAGTGGTGAGGATGATGATTATGTGTGGTAGTAGTGGTGATGATGATTATGTGTGGTAGTGGTGGTGGTGGTGATGATTGTGTGGTAGTAGTGGTGATGATGATGACGATTATGTGTGGTAGTAGTGATGATGATGATGATGATTATGTGTGGTAGTAGTGGTGATGATCATGATTATGTGTGGTTGTGGTGGTGATGATGATGATTATGTGTGGTGGTGGTGGTGATGATGATGATGATTATGTGGTAGTAGTGGTGATGATGATGATTATGTGTGTTAGAAGTGGTAATGATGATGATTATGTGTGGTGGTGGTGATGATGATGATTGTATGGTAGTAGTGGTGATGATGATGGTTATGTGTGTTAGAAGTGGTGAGGATGATGATTATGTGTGGTAGTAGTGGTGATGATGATTATGTGTGGTAGTGGTGGTGGTGATGATTGTGTGGTAGTAGTGGTGATGATGATGGTTATGTGTGGTAGTAGTGGTGATGATGATTATGTGTGGTAGTGGTGGTGGTGATGATGATTATGTGTGGTAGTGGTGATGATGATGATTATGTGTGGTGGTGGTAGTAGTGATGATGATGATGATTGTGTGGTAGTAGTGGTGATGATGATTATGTGTGGTGGTGGTGATGATGATGATGATTATGTGTGGTGGTGGTGGTGGTGATGATGATGATTATGTGTGGTGGTGATGATGATTGTGTGGTAGTAGTGGTGATGATGATTATGTGTGGTGGTGGTGCTGATGATGATTATGTGTGGTAGTGGTGATGATGATGATGATGATTATGTGTGGTAGTGGTGATGATGATTATGTGTGGTAGTGGTGATGATGATGATGATTATGTGTGGTAGTGGTGGTGATGATGATGATTATGTGTGGTAGTGGTGGCGGTGATGATGAGTATGTGTGGTAGTGGTGATGATGATGATTATGTGTGGTAGTGGTGATGATGACGATTGTGTGGTAGTGGTGGTGGTGATGATGATGATTGTGTGTTAGTAGTGGTGATGATGATTGTGTGTTAGTCGGAAACCTGCGTCTCTTTGTGGCCTGCTGCTTGGTGACGTCATTTTATTAAGGACCATCACCGTCTCGTATTCACCACACAGTGCACTGCGGGCTCTGGAATATATATTGAGTTGCTTTGACCTAATTTGAAACAAATGGCTCTTCTTTCGCACCGTACGTAGCCAACCGTGCTAATCGGAGGTGATGATGATGCTGTGGAATGATGATGATGGTGGTATGGCTGTATTTCGTTGTGTTCACATTGATGATGAATACCGATGATGGACGACGACGATGATGATGCTGATGTTGACCGCATATAATTCTTATACATAGGATCGTGGCTATGATGCCCATGGGTGATTGATATGATCTAGATTGATACATTCTGATGACTGTTGATGATATCGCTGCCGATAATCTATACTCCAAGCTTAGCCTCGCAGTGTTGTGGAATATATCGATTGAGAAATTAAGTGCTGCTAAGAGGCATCGCATATAACAACTACAAAGGAACCCCATTTGGCCTTTGACAAACTGTGAGCGAGTAACTATGAAGGCCGGCACGGCACGCTAGGAGGTGGGTGGCCAGCGGCCGCCTTTGTCTCCCCAGTGCTGGTGTTGCAGCACGCCCGGCCGCCTTTGTCTCCCCAGTGCTGGTGTTCCATTTGAGGTTGACACGGACCTCGGTCGAGGACCGGTTCAGATCATCGTCACCGGTGTTGGTCGTGAGCGGGAATCGAACCCAGGTCGCCGGGTTCGCAGCACAACGCGTTGACCGCTGCACTGCCGCTCCCCACATATACGTACGCATGTACACACAACTACACACATCTCACGTGCAGCCTTTAACAGACTGCAGGGGCAAGTGCTGTTAGCGAGCACCTATGAAGGCCGGCACGGCACACGACGGGGTGGGTAACCAGCACCACGCCCGGCCGCCTTTGTCTCCCCAGCGGCGATGTTTACTACACACCGCACCAGGTACTCATTTGAGGCTGAGTCAACCTAGGGGAGGCCCATGACCGGTTCAGATAATCGTCACCGGTGTTGGTCGTGAGTGGGCATCGAACTCAGGTCGTCGGTTTCGCAGCGCAACGCGTTTAACGCTGCACTCCCGCTCCCCCCACACACACACACACGTACACTCACGTACACACGTATGTACACACACACATCTGATGTCGCATCTTCCATGCACACCTCTTTCACCTCATTACAAACCCCACCAAACCCGAAACCCCTCACCTACCCCAGACCCCCACCCCCCCGCTACCCCCCGCCTCTCTGGTATTAATGCGTCGTTGTTTGTTGTTGTTTTAAAGTTGTAGATAAAACCGCTCGCGTTCAATACAGCCCGGAGGCAAGGATAGGCATCTCAAGGCCGGTTCACACACACATACACACACACATACACACATACACACACTCATACACACACATACACACACATACACTCATACACACACACACCCATCACACACACACCCATACATACACACACCCATACACACACACCCATACACACACACCCATACACACACACTCACACACATACACACACCCATCACACACACACTCATACACACACACTCATACACACACACCCATACACACACATACATACAAAAATAAAACAAAGATCCCTAGATAGCCTTAACAGACTGTAGGGGCAAGTGCTGTTAGCGAGCACCTATAAAGGCCGGTAACGGTACACGAGGGGGTGGGTGGCAGCACCACGCCCGACCGCCTTTGTCTCCCTAGTGGCAATGTTTACACACCGCACCAGGTACTCATTTGAGGCTGAGTCGACCTAGGGGAGGCCCGGGACCGGTTCAGATAATCGTCACTGGTGTTGGCCGTGAGCGGAAATCGAACTCGTGTCGCCGGGTTCATAGCGCAGCGCGCTAACCGCTACACTATCGCTTGTGCACCTTGAGGCCACGTGAAGTGTCGAACGCCCGATGGCAGAAGGTCACGGGGCAGACCCAAGTGCCACCGGGTCGACTGACTGAGATGACTGAGGTGACTGGCCGATGCACCACCTGTGCCCCCTACTGTGCCAACCTGCTGTGCTTTAGCCACCCGGCGCTCCACTCGTTGTTGTGAGCGTCGCTCCTCCGCCATCCGTTGTTGTTGGAGGGCGACTACCTCCAACTGCCCAGTAGCATCCTTCACGAGCCTCCTCCACAGAGGCCGATCTCGACACCGCTGGTCCCAGTCATCGGCAAGTCCACTCAGCTCCACGTCCTCCTGTACCACATCACTCCATCTCTTCTCTAGCCCATGCCGCGCCCGTTTAGCCCCCTCGATCCGGCCGAACAAAAGCTGTTTCGGCATGCGGTGACTGGGCATGCGGGCTACATGACCCAGCCAACGCAGCCTTGCCTGCCGGAGCAGCTCACCGATGGGACCTTGCCCAGATCTTTTAAGGATTTGTGAGCTCCTCACACAATCCAGCCTGGTTAAACCCAGGATGGATCGTAGGCAGGCTAGCCTAAATGTTTCTAACCCGCGAAGATGTTCCATTAAGGGGGTCCACGTTTCGCAAGCGTAGAGAAGGGAGGGAATGACCGTGGCCGAGAAGACATGAAGCTTAGTGCGGAGCGATAGACCAGGTAGCTTCCACACAGCGTTACGTAACCGATGAAAAGATATTGCCGCTCGACTGATTCGGAGTGAGACCTCTGCTGTTAAACTGGAGCCGGTCATAAGCACACTGCCCAGGTATGGGAAACTCTCCACTCTCTCCACAACTGCCCCATCACCGATTGGGAGTTGTTGGGGTGGAGTGTCCGATGGTACAAAATACCCAGGCAGGTGCTTAGTTTTAGTGGGGCTGATGGCAAGGCCCCATCTCTTAGTGGCACGCTCCAGTGTCAGCAGCAGCGTCTCCAACTCCTCCTCTGAATGAGCAGCTATTACCAAATCATCGGCGTACATAACGTGGTTGAGCAATAGGGAGCCATCCCTTGACCGCACCCGGGCATCCATCAGCCTCCCATTATATCTGTACCAAATGGAGTTTCCCCCGCTACAGCTATTGAAGGCTTCACGAACTACGTGGTCAAAATAGATGTTAAATAATGTGGGAGCCAGAGGACATTCCTGTCGCACCCCAAGGTGTACAGGGAATGGCTCTGACTCCCGGCCACGTAGTTTTACCCGGGCTCACTCACCATCATGAAGGTCCTTAATGATCGTGAGCAGAGGGTCAGGGACTCCAAAAGCACGAAGAACACATACACACACATACACGCACATATATGCTCTCGTATACAAAGGCAAAGATCCCCCGTGTAGCCTGAACAGACTGTTGGGGCAAGTTATGTTAGCGAGCATCTCTGCAGGCCGGAACAATGCACGAGGGCGTGGGTGGCCAGCACCACGTCCGACGTTTACACACCGCACCAGGTGCTCATTTGTGGCTGAGTCGACCTACGGGAGGCCCCCAGGACCCGATCCAAATAATCGTCACCGGTGTTGGCCGTGAGCGGGAATCGAACTCGGGTTGCCGGGTACGCAGCTAAGCTACACCAAGGCTCCCCGCAGTCGCACCACTCCACAGTGGCACCCTCCATCAATGGAACATTACACTCACACGACAAACAGCCGCCATTGGCCACCAAGCGGCGAAGTCACTACGGCGCTTAGTGCCAGGCTAGGTGCACTTCGAGGCTCGCTGCTTGGTAGGAGGTCACGGGAGGGACCCAGGCGCCACGAGTTCACAGAATCGGAATCAGAATATTTACTAATGCTGGAGGAATCCGGTGAGCTATAAAGCTCTTTTTCACAGATGTCCAAGCGTAACCATCTGCGCCACGCACCACGTGAATTTCGCTGCGTTTCATGCGTCCCGGCTGAAACATTGCTGATGAGCACTGTCTTCGGTGGACGTCCTTTGCAGGTGCACGCTCTGCTAGGTCGACTCGGCCTTAATTGAACTCGGGTTCCACGGTGGCTAGGAGATGTTAACTGCCTCGCCTGGTATACAGGAGGTCGTGGGTTCGATCCCAACCCTGACGCCTGCTGCTGTATATTTGGAGTTTGCGTGTCACTCTCGTTCATCATCATCACGGTGGCTAGGAGATGTTAACCACCTCGCCTGGTATACAGGAGGTCGTGGGTTTGATCCAAACCCTGACGCCTGCTGCTGTATATTTGGAGTTTGCGTGTCACTCTCGCTCATCATCATCACGGTGGCTAGGAGATGTTAACTACCTCGCCTGGTATACATGAGGTCGTGGGTTTGATTCAAACCCTGACGCCTGCTGCTGTATATTTGGAGCTTGCGTGCCTCTCTCGTTCATCATCACGGTGGCTAGGAGATGTTAACTATCTCGCCTGGTATACAGGAGGTAGTGGATTCGATACCGACCCTGACGCCTGCTGCTGTATATTTTGAATTTGCGTGTCTCTCTCTCTCATCATCATCACGGTGGCTAGGAGATGTTAACTACCTCGCTTGGTATACAGGAAGTCGTGGGTTCGATCCCGACCCTGACGCCTGCTGCTGTATATTTTGAATTCGCGTGTTCTCCCCGTGGTCACGTGGATTTTTCTCCGGCTCCTCCGGGTTTTTCCCCTCCATATTTAGAATCAACATCACGCGTTAAGAGTGTGTGTCTGCTACTACACATGTCTACATGATGATGATGATGATGATACGTCCACTTCGTTGAGCTGTCATTTGTGGCCTGGTCGCTTCTGAAAAAGAGCGATGAAGCTCAGTGGGGCCTTAGGGGCCGTCCATAAATGACGTCACGCGATTTTTGACGATTTTTGACCCCCCCCCCTAGTCACACGGGGTAACAAAGTCAGACCCCCCTCAAGTATGACGTCACAAAGCTCTGCCCCCCCCCCCAAATGCTTTAAATCGCTGTAAACTATTGTCATTGTAGTGCGTATTAATGTGGCGCTGCACTCTGATGTTGTCGGAGAAAACATTTAGTACAAAGTATATTTATTTAAGTAGAACGTGTTGTCTATATGTATTTAAAGTTGCCCATTTTTAGGTGACGTCACATTTATCAAACACCCCCCCCCCCCCCTCGTCACACATCGTCACAGATGTCTGACCCCCCCCCCCTGCCCCCCTTAGGTGCGTGACGTCATTTATGGACGGCCCCTTACCTGGTAAAATTAAATAAAAAAATCAGTTTTTGTTTAACTGAACCGCATCAGCGGCTCGGATCGTGGATTGCGTGGCCACTCGGGAGGAGGAATCCGATCTTCCAGCTCGCTCACCGATCACTGCACACACACACACAAATAATCAATGACATCAAATTTTACTTTGGGACATCACTTGATTTTGATACAATATAGCGCGGTGGGCCTTAGCAGGTAAACTAAAAAAAATAGTTTAATCGTAAATCGAAGAAAAAAAATACATATATATCAAGTTTCGTTTAGCGTAAATGAGCACGTGGTGCAGTGGTCGACCGTTTGATTCGTTGTGCGCCGTGACTCCATCAGCTGCGGCGTGACGTGCGTGAGTCGGGGTATGTCTGTGTGTGTGTGGAGCGATAGTGTAGCGGTTAGCGCGCTGCGCTATGAACCTGGCGACCCGGGTTCGATTCCCGCTCACGGCCAACACCAGTGACGATTATCTGAACCTGTCCCGGGCCTCCCCTAGGTCGACTCAGCCTCAAATGAGCACCTGGTGCGGTGTGTAAACATTGCGCACTAGGGAGACAAAGGCGGTCGGGCGTGGTGCTGGCCACCCACCCCCTCGTGTACCGTTCCGGCCTTCATAGGTGCTCGCTAACAGCACTTGCCCCTACAGTCTGTTAAGGCTATATGGGGGATCTTTGTCTTTCTCTTTGTATATATACTGCTGTACGTTGAACTTCTTTCGCACCGTACGTAGCCAACAGCGCTCATCGGAGGTGCGGGGGAAGGACAGCAAACAACAACAGCGTCGCAACATCGCCACCGTCACCACGGCGTACAGTCAACGAGCACCATCACGTGGGAGGTCAGCTGTAGTCCTGCCTTCACCATGCCGATCCCCGACATGGTAACGTGGAGTGTCCACCCCGACCTCAGGGCCGCCAACACAGATGAGTTGTGTGGGGGGGAGGGAAGGAGGGAGGGGGGGGGGGTCCCACGCGCTCTGTCGTCACGTGACAATCGGCAGCGCGCGCTTTGTGACGTCACTCACCAGCAAATTCACAGCGAGTAATTTGCGTTGGACGCACGCTAAAATCCAACTTCTACGTTTAAGCGAATGTTAACATTTAAACGATGCCAACATTTTGGTAAAGGGGGGTCGGGGGGGGGGTGTGCGCTAACCACTGAGCCACCGCTCTTCACCTCCCCTCCCCCCTACCTACCTACAACCCCCCAACACATATAAAACATATGCAGTAATAATGTGTGTTTTTTTTTGGGTGTTTAATGTGTACGGGTTTCCAAAAAGCGTTCATTGAAAAGCAATGGATCTCAGTGGGCTGTGGCGTGGTTGAATCAGGGCAGTTTACTGTGTGTGTGTGAGAGTGGTTGAATCAGGGTAATTTACTGTGTGTGTGTGAGAGTGGTTGAATCAGGGTAGTTTACTGTGTGTGTGTGAGAGTGGTTGAATCAGGGTAGTTTACTGTGTGTGTGAGAGTGGTTGAATCAGGGTAGTTTACTGTGTGTGTGTGAGAGTGGTTGAATCAGGGTAGTTTACTGTGTGAGTGTGTGAGAGTGGTTGAATCAGGGTAGTTTACTGTGTGTGTGTGAGAGTGGTTGAATCAGGGCAGTTTACTGTGAGTGAGAGTGGTTGAATCAGGGTAGTTTACTGTGTGTGTGTGAGAGTGGTTGAATCAGGGTAGTTTACTGTGTGTGTGTGAGGGTGGTTGAATCAGGGTAGTTTACTGTATGTGTGTGTGAGTGGTTGAATCAGGGTAGTTTACTGTGTGTGAGTGAGAGTGGTTGAATCAGGGTAGTTTACTGTGTGTGTGAGAGTGGTTGAATCAGGGTAGTTTACTGTGTGTGTGAGAGTGAGAGTGGTTGAATCAGAGTAGTTTACTGTGTGTGTGTGAGGGTGGTTGAATCAGGGTAGTTTACTGTGTGTGTGTGAGAGTGGTTGAATCAGGGTAGTTTACTGTGTGTGTGAGAGTGGTTGAATCAGGGTAGTTTACTGTGTGTGTGAGAGAGTGGTTGAATCAGGGTAGTTTACTGTGTGAGTGTGTGAGAGTGGTTGAATCAGGGTAGTTTACTGTGTGTGTGTGAGAGTGGTTGAATCAGGGCAGTTTACTGTGAGTGAGAGTGGTTGAATCAGGGTAGTTTACTGTGTGTGTGTGAGAGTGGTTGAATCAGGGTAGTTTACTGTGTGTGTGTGAGGGTGGTTGAATCAGGGTAGTTTACTGTATGTGTGTGTGAGTGGTTGAATCAGGGTAGTTTACTGTGTGTGAGTGAGAGTGGTTGAATCAGGGTAGTTTACTGTGTGTGTGAGAGTGGTTGAATCAGGGTAGTTTACTGTGTGTGTGTGAGAGAGTGGTTGAATCAGGGTAGTTTACTGTGTGTGTGAGAGAGTGGTTGAATCAGGGCAGTTTACTGTATGTGTGTGTGAGTGGTTGAATCAGGGTAGTTTACTGTGTGTGTGTGAGAGTAGTTGAATCAGGGCAGTTTACTGTGTGTGTGTGAGAGTGGTTGAATCAGGGTAGTTTACTGTGTGTGTGAGAGTGGTTGAATCAGGGCAGTTTACTGTGTGTGAGTGTGAGTGGTTGAATCAGGGTAGTTTACTGTGTGTGTGAGTGGTTGAATCAGGGTAGTTTACTGTGTGTGTGAGAGTGGTTGAATCAGGGCAGTTTACTGTGTGTGAGTGTGAGTGGTTGAATCAGAGTAGTTTACTGTGTGTGTGAGTGGTTGAATCAGGGTAGTTTACTGTGTGTGTGAGAGTGGTTGAATCAGGGTAGTTTACTGTGTGTGAGTGGTTGAATCAGGGTAGTTTACTGTGTGTGTGTGGTTGAATCAGGGTAGTTTACTGTGTGTGTGTGGTTGAATCAGGGTAGTTTACTGTGTGTGTGTGTGGTTGAATCAGGGTAGTTTACTGTGTGTGAGAGAATGGTTGAATCAGGGTAGTTTACTGTGTGTGTGAGAATGGTTGAATCAGGGTAGTTTACTGTGTGTGTGTGAGAGTTGTTGAATCAGGGTAGTTTACTGTGTGTGTGTGGTTGAATCAGGGTAGTTTACTGTGTGTATGTGAGTGGTTGAATCAGGGTAGTTTACTGTGTGTGAGAGAGTGGTTGAATCAGGGTAGTTTACTGTGTGTGTGAGAATGGTTGAATCAGGGTAGTTTACTGTGTGTGTGAGAGTGGTTAAATCAGGGTAGTTTACTGTGTGTGTGTGGTTGAATCAGGGTAGTTTACTGTGTGTGAGTGAGAGTGGTTGAATCAGGGTAGTTTACTGTGTGTGTGTGGTTGAATCAGGGTAGTTTACTGTGTGTGAGTGAGAGTGGTTGAATCAGGGTAGTTTACTGTGTGAGTGAGAGTGGTTGAATCAGGGTAGTTTACTGTGTGTGAGAGTGGTTGAATCAGGGTAGTTTACTGTGTGTGAGAGAGTGGTTGAATCAGGGTAGTTTACTGTGTGTGTGTGGTTGAATCAGGGTAGTTTACTGTGTGTGTTAGAGTGGTTGAATCAGGGTAGTTTACTGTGTGTGTGAGTGGTTGAATCAGGGTAGTTTACTGTGTGTGAGTGGTTGAATCAGGGCAGTTTACTGTGTGTGTGTGAGAGTGGTGGAATCAGGGTAGTTTACTGTGTGTGAGTGAGAGTGGTTGAATCAGGGTAGTTTACTATGTGTGTGTGTGAGAGTGGTTGAATCAGGGTAGTTTACTATGTGTGTGTATGAGAGTGGTTGAATCAGGGCAGTTTACTGTGTGTGTGAGTGGTTGAATCAGGGTAGTTTACTGTGTGTGTGAGAGTGGTTGAATCAGGGTAGTTTACTGTGTGTGTGTGGTTGAATCAGGGTAGTTTACTGTGTGTGTGAGAGTGGTTGAATCAGGGTAGTTTACTGTGTGTGTGAGTGGTTGAATCAGGGTAGTTTACTGTGTGTGAGTGGTTGAATCAGGGCAGTTTACTGTGTGTGTGTGAGAGTGGTGGAATCAGGGTAGTTTACTATGTGTGTGTGTGAGAGTGGTTGAATCAGGGTAGTTTACTGTGTGTGTGTGAGAGTGGTTGAATCAGGGTAGTTTACTGTGTGTGTGAGAGTGGTTGAATCAGGGTAGTTTACTGTGTGTGTGTGAGAGTGGTTGAATCAGGGTAGTTTACTGTGTGAGTGTGTGAGAGTGGTTGAATCAGGGTAGTTTACTGTGTGTGTGTGAGAGTGGTTGAATCAGGGCAGTTTACTGTGAGTGAGAGTGGTTGAATCAGGGTAGTTTGCTGTGTGTGTGTGAGAGTGGTTGAATCAGGCTAGTTTACTGTGTGTGTGAGAGTGGTTGAATCAGGGTAGTTTACTGTGTGTGTGAGAGTGGTTGAATCAGGGTAGTTTACTGTGTGTGTGTGTGTGGTTGAATCAGGGTAGTTTACTGTGTGTGTGAGTGGTTGAATCAGGGTAGTTTACTGTGTGTGAGTGGTTGAATCAGGGCAGTTTACTGTGTGTGTGTGAGAGTGGTGGAATCAGGGTAGTTTACTATGTGTGTGTGTGAGAGTGGTTGAATCAGGGTAGTTTACTGTGTGTGTGTGAGAGTGGTTGAATCAGGGTAGTTTACTGTGTGTGTGAGAGTGGTTGAATCAGGGTAGTTTACTGTGTGTGTGTGAGAGTGGTTGAATCAGGGTAGTTTACTGTGTGAGTGTGTGAGAGTGGTTGAATCAGGGTAGTTTACTGTGTGTGTGTGAGAGTGGTTGAATCAGGGCAGTTTACTGTGAGTGAGAGTGGTTGAATCAGGGTAGTTTGCTGTGTGTGTGTGAGAGTGGTTGAATCAGGCTAGTTTACTGTGTGTGTGAGAGTGGTTGAATCAGGGTAGTTTACTGTGTGTGTGAGAGTGGTTGAATCAGAGTAGTTTACTGTGTGTGTGTGGTTGAATCAGGGTAGTTTACTGTGTGTGTGAGTGGTAGAATCAGGGTAGTTTACTGTGTGTGAGTGGTTGAATCAGGGCAGTTTACTGTGTGTGTGTGAGAGTGGTGGAATCAGGGTAGTTTACTGTGTGTGAGTGAGAGTGGTTGAATCAGGGTAGTTTACTATGTGTGTGTGTGAGAGTGGTTGAATCAGGGTAGTTTACTGCGTGTGTATGAGAGTGGTTGAATCAGGGCAGTTTACTGTGTGTGTGTGAGTGGTTGAATCAGGGTAGTTTACTGTGTGTGTGAGAGTGGTTGAATCAGGGCAGTTTACTGTGTGTGTGTGAGTGGTTGAATCAGGGTAGTTTACTGTGTGTGTGAGAGTGGTTGAATCAGGGTAGTTTACTGTGTGTGTGTGGTTGAATCAGGGTAGTTTACTGTGTGTGTGAGAGTGGTTGAATCAGGGTAGTTTACTGTGTGTGTGAGAGTGGTTGAATCAGGCTAGTTTACTGTGTGTGTGTGGTTGAATCAGGGTAGTTTACTGTGTGTGTGAGTGGTTGAATCAGGGTAGTTTACTGTGTGTGAGTGGTTGAATCAGGGCAGTTTACTGTGTGTGTGTGAGAGTGGTGGAATCAGGGTAGTTTACTGTGTGTGAGTGGTTGAATCAGGGTAGTTTACTATGTGTGTGTGTGAGAGTGGTTGAATCAGGGTAGTTTACTGTGTGTGTGTGAGAGTGGTTGAATCAGGGTAGTTTACTGTGTGTGTGAGAGTGGTTGAATCAGGGTAGTTTACTGTGTGTGTGTGGTTGAATCAGGGTAGTTTACTGTGTGTGAGTGAGAGTGGTTGAATCAGGGTAGTTTACTGTGTGAGTGAGAGTGGTTGAATCAGGGTAGTTTACTGTGTGTGAGAGTGGTTGAATCAGGGTAGTTTACTGTGTGTGAGAGAGTGGTTGAATCAGGGTAGTTTACTGTGTGTGTGTGGTTGAATCAGGGTAGTTTACTGTGTGTGTTAGAGTGGTTGAATCAGGGTAGTTTACTGTGTGTGTGAGTGGTTGAATCAGGGTAGTTTACTGTGTGTGAGTGGTTGAATCAGGGCAGTTTACTGTGTGTGTGTGAGAGTGGTGGAATCAGGGTAGTTTACTGTGTGTGAGTGAGAGTGGTTGAATCAGGGTAGTTTACTATGTGTGTGTGTGAGAGTGGTTGAATCAGGGTAGTTTACTATGTGTGTGTATGAGAGTGGTTGAATCAGGGCAGTTTACTGTGTGTGTGAGTGGTTGAATCAGGGTAGTTTACTGTGTGTGTGAGAGTGGTTGAATCAGGGTAGTTTACTGTGTGTGTGTGGTTGAATCAGGGTAGTTTACTGTGTGTGTGAGAGTGGTTGAATCAGGGTAGTTTACTGTGTGTGTGAGTGGTTGAATCAGGGTAGTTTACTGTGTGTGAGTGGTTGAATCAGGGCAGTTTACTGTGTGTGTGTGAGAGTGGTGGAATCAGGGTAGTTTACTATGTGTGTGTGTGAGAGTGGTTGAATCAGGGTAGTTTACTGTGTGTGTGTGAGAGTGGTTGAATCAGGGTAGTTTACTGTGTGTGTGAGAGTGGTTGAATCAGGGTAGTTTACTGTGTGTGTGTGAGAGTGGTTGAATCAGGGTAGTTTACTGTGTGAGTGTGTGAGAGTGGTTGAATCAGGGTAGTTTACTGTGTGTGTGTGAGAGTGGTTGAATCAGGGCAGTTTACTGTGAGTGAGAGTGGTTGAATCAGGGTAGTTTGCTGTGTGTGTGTGAGAGTGGTTGAATCAGGCTAGTTTACTGTGTGTGTGAGAGTGGTTGAATCAGGGTAGTTTACTGTGTGTGTGAGAGTGGTTGAATCAGGGTAGTTTACTGTGTGTGTGTGTGGTTGAATCAGGGTAGTTTACTGTGTGTGTGAGTGGTTGAATCAGGGTAGTTTACTGTGTGTGAGTGGTTGAATCAGGGCAGTTTACTGTGTGTGTGTGAGAGTGGTGGAATCAGGGTAGTTTACTATGTGTGTGTGTGAGAGTGGTTGAATCAGGGTAGTTTACTGTGTGTGTGTGAGAGTGGTTGAATCAGGGTAGTTTACTGTGTGTGTGAGAGTGGTTGAATCAGGGTAGTTTACTGTGTGTGTGTGAGAGTGGTTGAATCAGGGTAGTTTACTGTGTGAGTGTGTGAGAGTGGTTGAATCAGGGTAGTTTACTGTGTGTGTGTGAGAGTGGTTGAATCAGGGCAGTTTACTGTGAGTGAGAGTGGTTGAATCAGGGTAGTTTGCTGTGTGTGTGTGAGAGTGGTTGAATCAGGCTAGTTTACTGTGTGTGTGAGAGTGGTTGAATCAGGGTAGTTTACTGTGTGTGTGAGAGTGGTTGAATCAGAGTAGTTTACTGTGTTTGTGTGGTTGAATCAGGGTAGTTTACTGTGTGTGTGAGTGGTAGAATCAGGGTAGTTTACTGTGTGTGAGTGGTTGAATCAGGGCAGTTTACTGTGTGTGTGTGAGAGTGGTGGAATCAGGGTAGTTTACTGTGTGTGAGTGAGAGTGGTTGAATCAGGGTAGTTTACTATGTGTGTGTGTGAGAGTGGTTGAATCAGGGTAGTTTACTGCGTGTGTATGAGAGTGGTTGAATCAGGGCAGTTTACTGTGTGTGTGTGAGTGGTTGAATCAGGGTAGTTTACTGTGTGTGTGAGAGTGGTTGAATCAGGGCAGTTTACTGTGTGTGTGTGAGTGGTTGAATCAGGGTAGTTTACTGTGTGTGTGAGAGTGGTTGAATCAGGGTAGTTTACTGTGTGTGTGTGGTTGAATCAGGGTAGTTTACTGTGTGTGTGAGAGTGGTTGAATCAGGGTAGTTTACTGTGTGTGTGAGAGTGGTTGAATCAGGCTAGTTTACTGTGTGTGTGTGGTTGAATCAGGGTAGTTTACTGTGTGTGTGAGTGGTTGAATCAGGGTAGTTTACTGTGTGTGAGTGGTTGAATCAGGGCAGTTTACTGTGTGTGTGTGAGAGTGGTGGAATCAGGGTAGTTTACTGTGTGTGAGTGGTTGAATCAGGGTAGTTTACTATGTGTGTGTGTGAGAGTGGTTGAATCAGGGTAGTTTACTGTGTGTGTGTGAGAGTGGTTGAATCAGGGTAGTTTACTGTGTGTGTGAGAGTGGTTGAATCAGGGTAGTTTACTGTGTGTGTGTGAGAGTGGTTGAATCAGGGTAGTTTACTGTGTGAGTGTGTGAGAGTGGTTGAATCAGGGTAGTTTACTGTGTGTGTGTGAGAGTGGTTGAATCAGGGCAGTTTACTGTGAGTGAGAGTGGTTGAATCAGGGTAGTTTACTGTGTGTGTGTGAGAGTGGTTGAATCAGGCTAGTTTACTGTGTGTGTGAGAGTGAGAGTGGTTGAATCAGGGTAGTTTACTGTGTGTGAGTGTGAGTGGTTGAATCAGGGTAGTTTACTGTGTGTGTGTGAGAGTGGTTGAATCAGGGTAGTTTACTGTGTGTGTGTGAGTGGTTGAATCAGGGCAGTTTACTGTGTGTGAGAGAGCGGGTGTTTATAAATGAGCGCAGCCTGTGAAGTGGGAGTAATATTTATGACTTACAAAGTATCACGGACATTCTCCTCAGCACCTTGATCTGCACCCTCTGAGCCCTCGCCGCGCTCCCATTGGTCGCTCGAGGCGTGCTTCCTATTGGCTGTTAGCTCCCCTGCTGCGCTTTGACCGAGGAGGAGCGCGTGTGTCTGTGTGTATGTACGTGTGTGTGTCTGTGTGTATGTACGTGTGTGTGCGTCTGTGTGTGTGTGTGGAAGCGTTAGTGTAGAGGTTAGCGCGCTGCGCGACGAACCAGGCGACCCGAGTTCGATTCCCGCTCACGGCCAACACCAGTGACGATTATCTGAACTGGTCCTGGGTCTCCTCTAGGTCGACTCAGCCTCAAATGAGTAGCTGGTGCGGTGTGTCAACATCGGCACTGGGGAGACAAATGCGGTCGGGCGTGGTGCTGGCCACCCACCCACCACTCATTTCAGGCTGAGCCTATTTAGGGGAGACACACAGAAACATACACAAGGAGAGACAAACACATCGACAGACACACTGGCAGGCACAGAGACTGACACTAATAGACACACACAGACAAAGATCCCCCGTGTAGCCTTAACAGACTGTAGGGGAAAGTGCTGTTAGCGAGCACCTATGAAGGCACCCGACGGGGTGAGCGGCCGGCACCACGCGCGACCGCCTTTGTCTCCCTAGTGGCGATGTTTACACACCGCACCAGTTACTTATTTGAGGCTGAGTCGACCTAGGGGACGCCCAGAACCGGTTCAGATAATCGTCACTGGTGTTGGCCGTGAGCAGGAATCGAACTCGGGTCGCCGGGTTCGTAGCGCAGCGCAGCGCTCACCGCAACACCACCGCTCCAACAACGCACGCACACAGACACAGAGATGGTGGTGGTTGTGAAAGTTCCTTGATGGAAATGAGCATTAAACGCGAGGCCTTTCAAAGTTGGCCCTGCAGCGTCGCTCACTGTTGCGCCGACTAATTACTCAACACGCGCGCGTGTAAACACAAAGACAAAGATGTCCCGTGGAGCCTCGAACGCTCTGTTGGGGCAAGTGCTGTCAGCGAGCACCTATCAAGGCCAACGCGGCACACGAAGGGGTGGGTGGCCCTGCACCACGGCCTGCCGCCTCTGTCTCCATAGTGGCGATGCTTATACGCAGCGTACCAGGTATTCAATTGAGGCCGAATCAACCGAGGCGATGTCCAGTTCATATATTCGCCGCTGTTATTGGTCGCCGGGTTTGTAGCGCTAACCACTACACTACCGCCGCCCAAAGACTCACACAGACAGACAGACACACCAACTCAAACAAAAGCATAGACATCCACACACGGACAGATCAGGGCCAGATTAAGCTCCTTGCGGGGGACTGTAGCATATGTCATAAAGGAGCCCTAAATAAAAAAAACACGTAAATATTAAAACACACACATTGTTTTTTTTAATTTAAAGCTTTCGTGACTGCAAATATTCATCTTCTTTGGTTCTTTCGGTAAAGTCACCACGTAGAATGAGAATAAAATAATACATTGATAAAATAAAATAACACAATAATATTCTCACGACGTTTCGGCCCCTTCACCTGATGAAGGCCGCTTGTGTTGTGGCCGAAACGTCGTGAGAATATTATTGTGTTATTTTATTTTATCAATTGATTATTGTATTCTCATTCTACGTGACTTAACCGAAAGAACCAAAGAAGATTGTTCTTTAACTTGCATAGTGAAGTAATTGTATTTTTCGCTTGCTACACAGCCAGATAATACGACAAATCGCTAACCTTAAACACCCAGTCGTTCATCAAAGTTGAAGGCGGTATAGTACTATAGTAATAGAGCTGGTGCAGAATCACTGAACCGGAATTGATAGCTTGAAAGCATTTAGCGCGGGGCCCTTGAAAGTGCGGTGCCCGTAGCTACTACTACTACATATGTAGTACTACTACATAGTAGTAGTACTACATATGTAGTAGTAGTAGCTACTACTACATACGTCGCTACTTTTGCTACGAGGATAATCCGGCCCCGTGTCCACATCTAAAACACCGACGAAAAGGAAAAGACACCAGCGCATAGAGACACGCGTAGACATACGAGCGCACACAGACACACCGGCTCGCACTGACCAGCGTGGTGAAGTATGGTCGAACAACTTCCAAAGACCCTACACGGCCTGTGGAGAAGGCCGGTTTGTGGGGGAGGTTGTTGACGCGGATTCGTAAATTACTCTCAGCGATGTTCATATGAATCGACGGGCCTCCGTCATAAGAATGTGGAATTTCCACAGCTGGGCTAGGGCTGTAAGCAGCAGACGAGTGCTACATGGCCATTGACGACGGCTCTCTACTGCTGCTCGGGACACAGGCCACGTGTCCACTGACCCCTAGCGTGTCACGATCGGATCGGTCTGGTTCGACACGGTGGCGCGATGTTGACTACCTCGCCTGGTATACAGGAAGTCGCGAGTCTCTCTCGTCGTGGGCGGGTGGATTTTTCTCCTGATCCTCCGCTTTTCCCCTCCACGTTCAGAATCGACGTTCGTTTGGAGTATTTGGCTGCTGTAAATTTTCACGCGATGAGCCACTTCGCTGAGCGAGAATTTGTGGCCAGGTCGCTTCTGAAACAGCGCTATTCAGCTCAGTGGGTTCTTACCTGGTAAAATGAAAATAAAAAGTTTAGTTCTAGTTTAATAGTAGCCACGAACGCTCCTGCATCACAAAGACCGCACTTTTAAAAGAACAATGAAACACATAATAATATCATCAACTAACTACACGCTTCCGAGACAGCCAATCGTTGTTTTACGGGGCGGTTAGTCGTGTGAGTCATGGTGGTAGTACTATATCTACAGCAAGAAAAATCACTATTCACCCTTGTGGTGGAGAGTGTTCCTGAACAACATCAGTGAGCAGACGTTGCGAGAGCGACTTTAAAAAATATATAAAATGAATGATCTGCTGCTGCTGGTACACACGCACTCATGAACAACAACATGAAACAACAACAACCACAAATTTTGATTTAAAGCTTTCGTGACTGCAGTAATTCATATTCTTAGTTTTTTCCGGTAAAGTCACGTTGAAGAGAAACAACAAAATAACAAAATATATATAAAACAATAAAAAATTCTCACGACGTTTCGACCATAACTCAAACGGTCGAAACGTCGTGAGAATTTTTTTATTGTTTTATATATATTTTGTTATTTTGTTGTTTCTCTTCAACGTGACTTTACCGAAAAAACTAAGAATATGAACAACAACCACGTTCGTCAATTACAGCGCTGTGTGGAGGTCTTGAAAGGAACACAGTTTGTTTTGTAATTGGCGACGTTTCGGGCAATGGCCCTTCTTCATAGCGCGTGAAGAGAGGCCAGAGAGACAGAGTGGATTATATTAAGAGTTCAAGACTGAACTTTACACAATGTTACACTTTTAAACGACCAGTTTTTTTTTATTGACCAATGTGTTGAAGTAAAAAAAAAACCACGACATTTTAAAGAGTGCCCGTCACCCATTGGGGAGTCTCATCACATTTCCTCTCAAACATTCCCAAAGGGCACCCCCAGTGGCAGCTGTCCGTGTAGGCACTGGCATGGCCCTGTAAGCCTATTTATTTATTTCATGGCCGTAATCAGATTATCGCGAGAAGACATCGGTTATCGCGTACGTAATAACGACTTCCCTCCCATTTTCGCGGAATATAACCGAAGTGAAATGTATGCATGTTGAACTTATTTCGCACCATGCATAGCCAACCGTGCGAATTGCAGGTGCGGGGGAAGGAAGACAAACTAAACACAACAAAAATAATTTCTAAAGAAAATGAATTTTCAGTCGAGATTCAAACGTGCACAGCTCCCAGAGGCTTCCTGATATCGGAAGGAAGAGCGTTCCAGACGGCCGCAGAAGCGCATCTGAACGCGCTCGATGTGCTGGCCACCGTCTTTGTTTTATGGCTAGCCAAAAGCCGCTGCAAGCGAGGATAACCGGAGCTCGCGTGACGGTTTAGGCTCCTGGCAAGCGACATGGATTTCATGTGAAGGGACAGATACGAAGTTCGGATAGACCAGTTTGCGTGATGGTTTAGGCTCCTGGCAAGCGACATGGATTTCGTGTGAAGGGACAGAGAGACCAGGCGTCGGGAACCCGCGGGTCCGGAGCCGCATGCGGCTCTTTAAGGACTTCTTCGTGACGACGTCATTTATTTGATCAAAAGAGTCAACGTCTTATATTCACAATAATCAAAGAAGTCAACGTCTTGTATTCACAACAATCAAAGGAGTCAACGTCTTGTATTCACAATAATGCATCGCGGCTCTTGAAGTATTGCGTTGTCATTTTTGGTGTTCATCGAATTCGAATCAAATGTCTCTTGTTGTTATTGTTGTTGTTTTGCTTGCCGACACCTGGGATAGACGTTGATGATCATAATAATAATAATTGCTTGCGGGTTGAGCAATGAAGGGCAAGGCGAGTTCCAACGATAATTTACAGGTAGCTGGCCATCGGATGCCCCGAGATGGGTGTTTTTGTTGTTGTTGTTGTCGAATTTTCGGGGTAAAACAAACAAAATGGTTTGGAAATTCCGAGAGGCGACACTTTCCCGGGATTGTCCTCGGCAAGATAATGTTTTTTTTTGCGAGCTTCCCTCGACGTGGCGTTGCGGGCAGACGGAGAGTTAGTGCGGACCGTTCTCGCGACACAAACACAGAGCCCCGTTCAGGTGGCGACGGTGGTACATTCCCATCGGTGAACTCCCTCCGGCAGGCGAGGCTGCGTTGGCTGGCTCGCATAGCCCGCAATGCCCAGCCACCGCATGCCAAAAGCAGCTTCCGTTTGGCCGGATAGAGGGGGCTAAACGGGCACGGCACGGGCTAGAGAAGAGATGGAGTGATGTGGTACAGGAGGACGTGGAGCTGAGTGGACTTGCCGATGACCGGTACCAGCGGTGTCAAGATCGGCCTCTGTGGAGGAGGCTCGTGAAGGACGCTGCTACTGGGCAGTTGGAGGCGGTCGCCCTCCCACAACAACGGAGGGCGGAGGAGCGACGCTCACAGCAAGTTGGCACAGTAGGGGGGCACAGGCGGTGCATCAGCCGGTCATCTCGGTCATCTCAGTCAGTCGACCCGTGGCACCTGCTTTGTCTGCCCCGTAACCTCCTGCCCGCGGGCGTTCGACACTTCACGTGGCCTCAAGGTGCACATGGCCTGGCACAAGCGTCTGCGATGCACCGCTCATAGTCGAGAGCATGGTTCTTCATTGCAAAGGCCCGCGGGCCACTGGCGGAGCCCCGGTCGACCTTTTAGTGCTGCTTCTCCCCCGACAGGCGGTGTGGCGGCCCTCAACGCTGCTGATGTCTTATCGGCGAAAGTGGCCATCCCCCCCCCCCCCACCCCCTCTGAAAAATTAGTGAACATCACCGCTGTCAACTCCCTGCCACTGTTCAAGTGGAAGAAGGCCTTCCGTTTCATCTCTGCCGATGGCTTGGCGATTTCCTCTCCGCGTCTATAAATTAAATATGCCCGCAGCGTCTGTGCAGCGTCTTAAGAGGCGATCGGCTGCGCGCGCCGCGTGAACCCCGCGTTATTTATTGAACTGAATGTTGCTTTTATGGTCAGAGTTTTCGTGTTGTTTACATATGTGCGTGTAAGTATTTGAATGCGACGAGAGAAATCCGTTGTTGTTCTGTAACGGAAAATAAGACGCGGCTGACATTGTCACACCCTGCTCACACTCCTCCCGTACTCGGAGCACTAAAAAAAAGATTCTGATTTTGTATGTAATAATAAAATTCCGAGATAAGATTTGCGGTGATGTTTGGAAAACATCGATATATATTTTTTCCAGGATTGAAAGAATATTCCGACAAAAGAATTACATGAAATAAGAGCGCAATTTTTAAAGTTAGAGCTATCATAAACGAATCAGAATTAGAACATAATTTTTTTTTATACTGGAGGAATCCGATGAGCTATAAAGCTGTTTTTCACAAATGCCCAATTATAAATGAACCGTGGTCAGTCTTCTGTGTTCGTTACTCCCACCTCTTTGGTGTAACTCTCTATTAGCGTTATAACCAAACGCCTTCCAAAGTTTCAACTCAATGAAACGTTTTTTTACGACACGAAAAAAATGTCGCCTAGCCAATAACGCAGATAGCTTTGGCGGCAATGGTCCGCAGCCTCTGTGTCTGTGTGCATGTTGAACTTCTTTCGCACCGTACGTAGTCAACCGTGCTAATTGTTGGAGTCGATAAGAGGCCATGCAGAAGCCAGCCAGGAAACTCGAGGCTAAACATTACGCGTGACAGTAGTAAAACACGCCACGGTGGCTAGGAGATGTTAACTCCCTCGCCTGGTATGCAGGAGGTCGTTGGTTCGATCCCGTATATTTGATGTTTTCGGTGTCTCTCTCCCAAGTGGGCGTGTGGATTTTTCAGTTTTTCCCCTCCACGTTTTGAATCAACGTCCGTTGAGAGTATTTGGCTGCTATACATTCCCACGTGATGGCAAGCCACTTCGTTGAGACATCATTTGTGATGGCCAGGTCGCTTCTGTAAAACGAGCTAGAAGAGAGCTCAGTGGGCCTTAACTGTTAAAATAACAAAACAATTTCATGGTTTATCTTTAGGACATTTGGTGGGGAAATTACACGGGCGATGTGGATGCGCTTCGACAGCTCCGCGTTTCAATGATGTCCTCTCTCCCCAGAATCTCAATAGATTTGAAAGATCAGCTGGAGTAAAAAAAAAGAACAACACAACCGCAACCAGCCCACCCTTTTCGCAAGATGATGCTTTGGCCGATGTTTGTCCATTTTAGATTCACCGCAGCCCAGAAAACGCCTCGGGGCCAGAAACGTCAGCCAGAGTGAAGGGGGGGGGGGGGGGAGACGCAAATCAGCTGATTGAAGCAACGGTGGGGATACCGGGGAGGGGGCATAGGGTCTTTGTTGTCATCTTAGAAGTTGGTAACCACCACCACCACCACCCACCTCCTCCTCCTCCCCTTGCATTTTTATAAACATTTTTATTTTTCAAAAAGTCTCTATTCACCGGAATCATTGCGCCTGCTCCACCCCCCTCTTTCACAACTGCCAAGTCTGTCCCGGACCGAGCGGTGGTAACTGAATTTGACACCGTTGAGACAATCGCATAGGAATGGAATCTTGCATAAAGAGACATCACACACACACACACCAATGCAGCAACCCCCCGTATAGCCTTCCGCAGACTGTTGAGGCAAGTGCTGTTTGCGAGCACCTATGAAGGCCGGAACGGTACACGAGGGGGTGGGTGGCTAGCACCACGCCCGACCGCCTTTGTCTCCCCAGTAGCGATGTGTACACACCGCACCAGGCACTCATTTGAGGCTGAGTCGACCTAGGAGAGGCCCAGGACCGGTTCAGATATTCGTCAATGGCCTTGACCGTGAGCGGGAATCTAACTCGGGTCGCCGGGTTCGTAGCGGCAAGCATGCAAACCGCTACACTGCCGCTCCCCACAATATGCACACACACTCACACGTACC
Organism: Petromyzon marinus; assembly: GCF_048934315.1. NCBI lineage: Eukaryota > Metazoa > Chordata > Hyperoartia > Petromyzontiformes > Petromyzontidae > Petromyzon > Petromyzon marinus. The sequence continues at coordinate 7,059,609 of NC_133671.1, forward strand.
AAAGAGCCCACATATGTACACACACACATGTATATGTATGTACACACGCGCGTATATAAACACACGCATATACACACGCACGCACACGTATACACACACGAATATATACACTCGTATATACCACACGCACACACACACACACCAGCGCACACACCACACACACCACAGACCACATAAACACGACGCTTTTGGACCCCAAAGTGGCCAAGTCCTTCATAAAACTTTTATGCCTCCATTGATTTTATGTGGTGAACGACGGGGGGGGGGGGGGGAGGAGGTGGGGTCGAGGGAAAATCTCGGATGCCTTTGATGGAATCCGCGCCGTCAATTCGCTCTCCAGAGCTCTCTCTCTCTCTTCAATCGTCTCCGTTAACGGCCCTGAGACAATGGTGGAAATTCCACAGTCGTATGGCGGACCTACGGAATATCTTCATCGGACGGCCACGGTTAATGTCCCACAAAAGTGGCACGCGGTTTCGTCGACCCCGAGAGTGTGATGGTTTGATTCGTCCCCCGACCGGGGTTTAAATTCACGCCTTTCCGTTGAGCGATCCAACCACAGCGCCACTCATCCTCGTGACCGATTTTTTTTAAATCAATGGCAGGTGTACAACACATTAGACTGATGACACGTGGGGGCTCATGTATATTACACAACCACCACCCACAACCACCCACAACCACCACCCACAACCACTACCACCGACCAACTCACCATCACAACAATCTACAATCAACACCACCACTACTCACAGCCAGCATCAACCACCCACCACCCATAGTAACCACCACAACCACCACCACAACCCACAATAACCACCCACAACAACCACCACAGTCCACAACCACCACTCACAACCACCCACAACCACCAACCATATACCACCATCCACAGCCATCCACAACCACCACCAACAGCACCACCCACAACCACTACCACCAACCACTACCACCAACCACCACCACCACACAAACTACAATCAACACGACCAACAACAACAGCAACCACCGATCGCCGCTAACACCACCTCGATGTTAAATTTTGATTTAAAGCTTTCGTGACTGCAGTAATACATAATCTTAGCTCTTTCGGTAAAGTCACGTTGAAGGGAAACAATAAAATAATACAATATATATAAAACAATAACAATTCTCACGACGTTTCGACCATAACACAAACGGTCGTCATCAGGTGTGTCGGTCAGCATTAATTAATTTATTTTCAAATGTGTATTTATTTATTTATAAAAACATCAGCGCCACGCACAGCGATTTGGCAGTTTATTTAGAAGGACTAGTCCATCTATGTTCTGAAAAGAGGAGGGGGGAGACGAAAAAATTAATGTATGCTGTCTGAAAGCCACTGTAAGCGTGAACAATCAATTAAGACCTGAAATGGTTAATCAAATCTTTCCAATGATTGCTAAGCCAGAATCCATATTCTCGGGTGAAATTGTCTCTGTGCTTGTATATGTGGATATCCTCATGAACGAATCTCTCATGGTAGCCAGATGGCTTACAAAGAACCTCTGTCTTGGAAAAGTCAATGTCATGTGAGCCTACTGAATTATAACAATGATCTGCCACGGCCGAGGTGTTGGTCCTACCGTGTTTAAGGTCTGGTTTGTGTTCACGAATGCGGTCCGAGACATGGCGTTTGGTTTCTCCAATGTAACTACTACCACAGAGGCAACTTAGTTTGTAGACACCAGGGTACTGTATGTCCGGAATCACATCTTTTACAGACGGAACCAGATCATGGATTTTATGTAATGTGTTGAAACGGACCTGGATCTTGTGTTTATTCAAGATTTTGGAGATCTTTTTTATGATCCCCGCAATGTAGGGTAAAATGACGGTTTTGAAAGGCTCCTCAAGAGGGTCCTTCTTCATGGTTTGAGTGATAGCTTTGCGGATTGTATAGTCGAAGTAACCATTAGCCTTAAGAGCTTGGTGTACGTGCTTGAGTTCACTGCCTATGTGTTCCTGGTCGGATATGCATTGGGCTCTATGGTACAGAGTCTTGATGAGAGAATTTTTCCGTGATGGATGGTGGTGGGAATCCGGTTTCAGATAAGCATCCGTATGGGTAGCTTTCCTGTAGACAGAGTGGCTCATTGAACCATCAGGTCTCTTTTTTATTAGGACATCCAAAAAAGGTAGCTTGCCATCTTTTTAGACTTCCATGGCAAATCTGATGGCTGGGTGTATGGAATTGATGTGGTCGAAGAATTGGTCTAGAGCAGGCCGACCATGTGGCCAGATGACAAAAGTGTCATCCATGTACCTCTTCCATAAGGTTGGGCGCAGAGTGGCAGTCTGGATGGCGTCAGTCTCAAATTTCTCCATGAAAATGTTAGCTATAACCGGAGATAGGGGGGAGCCCATTGGGGTGCCCTCAGTTTGTTTGTAGAAAGTTCCATTCCAAGTGAAATATGTATTGGTTAAACAGTGTCTCACCAGGGGGGGTACCTCAGTGTTTAGTCCTTGATGAACCAAGTCTTCAATGATTGCGATGGTGTCAGGTACAGGAACCTTGGTGAATAAGGAAACTACGTCAAAACTGACAAGCAGGTCGTCTGGGGACAGGGAAATACCCTTGATTGTCGATACCAGGTGAGTAGAATTTTGTACCGCAGAGGTGGTTTTTCCAGTGAAAGGACGCAGGATTTCAGACAAAAAACGAGCCAGTTTGTAGGTGGGGGAGTTGATAGTAGAGACGATGGGACGAAGGGGTGTATCTACTTTATGTATGTTGTTGTTGTGTAGGCAGCAGCAGCGCGATGCAATTGCTGCTCACGTCCACTAGCACCCACTGACACCACCCACTCCCACCACCACGACTAACACCACCACCATCTCTAACACCACCAGCACCACCCATTAACACCACCGAACTAACACCACCACCCACTAACTCCACCACCCACTAACTCCACCACCCACTAACACCACCACCCACCACCACCACCCACAAACACCACCACCCACTAACACCACCACCACCCACTAACACCACCACCCACCGCCAACACCCATTAACACCACCACCCACTGACACCACCCTCTGCCACCACCACCACTAACACATCACCACCACCACCACCACCCATTAACACCACCACCACCCAACTAACACCAGTACCCACTGACACCACCCACTCCCACCACCACCACTAACACCATCACCACCACCCATTAACACCACCGCCCACTAACACCACCCACTAACACCACCATCACTAACACCACCCACTAACACCATCCACTAACACCACCACTAACACCACCACCCACTAACTCCACCACCCACTAACACCACCCACTAACACCACCCTCTCCCACCACCACCACTAACACCATCACCACCACCCATTAACACCACCACCACCACCCAACTAACACCAGCACATACTGACACCACCCACTCCCACCACCACCAGTAACACCATCACCACCACCACCCATTAACACAACCACCCACTAACCACACCCACTAACACAACCATCACTAACACCACCCACTAACACCATCCACTAACACCACCACTAACACCACCATCCACTAACTTTATCACCCACTAACACCACTCACTAACACCACCCTCTCCCACCACCACCACTAACACCATCACCACCACCACCCATTAACACCAAAACCACCCAACTAACACCGGCACCCACTGACACCACCCACTCCCACCACCACCACTAACACCATCACCACCACCCATTAACACCACCACCATCCAACTAACACCACCACCCTTGACACCACCCTTTCCCACCACCAAGACTAACACCATCACCACCACCCATTAACACCACCACCCACTGACACCACCCTCTCCCACCACCACGACTAACACCACCACCACCACCACCCATTAACACCACCACCCACTATCACCACCCTCTCCCACCACCACTAAAACCACCACCATCACTAACACCACCACCACCCATTAACACCACCACCCAACTAACACCACCACCCACTAACTCCACCACCCACTAACACCACCACCACCCACTAGCACCACCACCAACCACCACTACCCACTAACACCACCACGACCCACTAACACCACCACTACTCACCACCACCCACTAACCCTACCAAGACCACCACCACCCACTAACACCACCCTCTCCCACCACCACTAACACCACCACCATCACTAACACCTCCAACACCATCACTAACACCACCACCACCTACTAACACCACCACTACCCACTAACACCACCACCACTAACACCACCATCAGCACTAACACCACCACCACCACCCACTAACACCACCACCACTAACACCACCACCACCCACTAACACCACCACCACCAACCACTAACACCACCACCACCACCACCACCACCCACTAACACCACCCTCTCCCACCACCAAAACCGCCTCCCACCACCACCACTAACACTATCACCACCCACTAACACCACCACCACCCACTAACACCAATCACTAACACCACCCACTAACACCACCCACTAACACCACCACGAACACAACCCACTAACACCACCCACTAACACCACCCACTAACACCACCACGAACACCAACCACTAACACCACCACGAACACCATCCACTAGCATCACCACTAACACCACCCATTAACACCACCCACTAACACCATTCACTAACACCACCACGAACACCATCCACTAACATCACCACTAACACCACACACTAACACCACCCACTAACACCACTCACTAACACCACCACGAACACCACCACTAACACCACCCACTAAAACCACCCACTATCACCACCCACTAACACCATCCACTAAAACCACCCACTAACACCACCATCACTAACACTACCATCACTAACACCACCCACTAACACCACCCACGAACACCACCACGAACACCACCCACTAAAACTACCCACTAACACCACCCACTAACACCACCACGAACACCACCACTAACACCACCCAATAAAACCACCCACTAACAGCATCCACTAAAACCACCCACTAACACCACCATCACTAACACTACCATAACTAACATCACCCACTAACACCACCCACTAACACCACCACGAACAACACCCACTAACACCACCCACTAACACCACCCACTAACACCACCACGAACACTACCCACTAACACCACCACGAATACCACCCACTAACACCACCATCACTGACACCACAATCACTAACACCACCATCACTAACACCACCCACTAACACCACCCACTAACACCACCATCACTAACACCACCATCACTAACACCACCCACTAACACCACCCACTAACACCACCCACTAACACCACCATCACTAACACCACCCACTAACACCACCCACTAACACCACCACGAACACCACCCACTAACACCACCCACTAACACCACCATCACTAACACCACCCACTAACACCACCCACTACCACCCACTAACACCACCCACTAACACCACCCACTAACCCCACCCACTAACACCACCACCAACCACTAACACCACCCAATAACACCACCCACTAACACCACCCACTAACACCACCCACTAACACCACCCACTAACACCACCATCACTATCACCACCCACTAACACCACCCACTAACACCACCCACTAACACCACCCACTAACACCACCCACTAACACCATCACTAACACCACCATCACTAACACCACCCACTAACACCACCCACTAACACCACCACGAACACCACCCACTAACACCACCCACTAACACCACCATCACTAACACCACCCACTAACACCACCCACTACCACCCACTAACACCACCCACTAACACCACCCACTACCACCCACTAACACCCACTAATACCACCCACTAACACCACCCACTAACACAAGGATCCCTCGTGTTTCCTTAGCGGACTGTAGGGGCAAGTGCCGTTAGCGAGCCATCTATGAAGTTCGGCACGGCACACGAGGGGGTCGGTGGTCAACACCACGCCCGGCCGCCTTTGTCTCCCCAGTGCTGATGTTTACACACCACATCAGGAACTCGTTTGAGGCTGAGTCGACCTCGGGGGAGGCCCGTGACCAGTTTACGTGATCGTCAATTGTATTGGCCTTGAACGGGAATCAAACCCGGCGTGCCAGGTTCATCGCGCAGCGCGCTAACCGCTACACTACCGCCCCATACTCATTTCAGGATGAGTTAAAACCCACCATCACCAACAACTACCACCAACAACAACAACAACCACCACCACCAACAACTTTCAGCACGCGGCGCAGGTCCACAGAGCAAGAGAGAGTAGCGGGGTTCTGCAACCATCATCATCACACCACTATTCAGTACAAAAGCAACAACATTCGCAGGTCGCCACTAAGTTGTCGGTGACGTCACCACAGCGTTTGTGCCAGGCTAGGTGCACCTTGAGGCCGTCACGTTGAAGCGTGGAAGGCAGGAGGAGGTGACGGGATAGACCCGAGGTGTGATTGGTGTGAGTTGATTGACTGAGATGACCGGCAGATGAAAGACCGTTACGGACAGTCACCACCACCAACAACCACCACCACCACCACCCATGAACACCACCACCCACTACCAACACCACTACCACCAGCCAGTAACACCACCACCATCACCCACTAACACCACCATCCACTACCACCACCCACTACCATCACCACCACCACCTAGTAACACCACCACCATCACCCACTAACACCACTACCCACTAACACCACCACCCACTACCACCACCCACTAACACCACCACCCACTAACACCACTACCCACTAACACCACCACCAACTACCACCACCCACTAACACCACCACCCACTGACACCACTACCCACTAACGCCACTACCCACTAACACCACCACCCACTAACACCACCACCCACTAACATTACCACCCACTAACACCACCCACTACCACCACCACCCACTAACACCACTACCACTAACACCACCACCCACTAACACCACCACCCACTAACACCAGCACCCACTAACACAATTCCCACTAACACCACCACCCACTAACACCACTACCCACTAACACCACCCACTACCACCACCACCACCAACTACCACCACCCACTAACACCACCACCCACTAACACCACCCACTAACACCACCACCCACTAACACCACCACCCACTAACACCACCACCCACTCCCACCACCACGACTAACACCACCACCACCCACTAACACCACCACCCACTAACACCACCACCCACTAACACCACTACCCCCTAACACAACCACCCACTAACACCACCACCCACTACCACCACCACCACCACCACCCACTAACACCACCACCCACTAACACCACTACCCACTAACACCACCACCCACTACCACCACCAGCACCACCACCACCACCCACTAACACCACCACCCACTAACACCACCACCCACTAACACCACTACCCACTAACACCACCACCCACTACCACCACCACCACCACCACCACCCACTAACACCACCGCCCACTAACACTACCACCCACTAACACCACCACCCACTAACACCACTACCCACTAACACCACCACCCACTAACACCACCACCCACTAACACCACCGCCCACTAACACTACCACCCACTAACACCACCACCCACTAACACCACCACCCACTAACACTACCACCCACTAACACCACCACCCACTAACACCACTACCCACTAACGCCACTACCCACTAACACCACCACCCACTAACACCACCACCCACTAACACCACCCACTAACACCACCCACTACCACCACCACTAACACCAGACGGCGCAAGGACATGGAGCGAGAGAGCGAGAGAGAGAGGAGTCATTGGCTGCTATACATCTCCAAGTGACAAGCAACTTTCGTTGAGCTCTCATTTCTGGCCAGGTTGCTTCTGCTGTATGTTCAGCTGCGTGGACTTTACCTGGTCAAATAATAAATAGTGATCAGTTTTTAGTTTAGTCTAGTAGCGGGGTATAGTAATACCCCGGTTTTCGTCGGGGATGCGTTCCAGAAAGGTGCGAAGACGAATATCGAAAGGACGCCAATCAGAGCGACTTACAGGGCTCGGGTGATGGAGGCGAAGGCTGAGACGCAACTGAAAGGACGGACGATGCTGTCAGCGACGTAAGTGTGGGCTAAGTCGAATGCGAGACAACGCTAAAGGGGTGGAGACGTAAATCGGGTAAGTACTATATATCTCTCTCTCTCTGTCGTCGCAAGGAGGGGGAGGTGGAGGGGGTGGAGGAGGAGGAGGTGGTGGTGGTGGAGGAGGTGGAGGTGGTGGAGGAATTGGAGGTGGTGGAGGTGGTGGAGGAGGTGGAGGTGGTGGAGGAGGTGGAGGTGGTGGAGGAGGTGGAGGGGGTGGAGGGGGAGGAGAAGGTGGATGATGAAGTGGAGGTGGTGGAGGAGATGGAGGGGTTGGAGGAGGTGGAGGGTGTGGAGGGGGAGGAGGAGGTGGATGATGAAGTGGAGGTGGTGGAGGAGGTGGTGGAGGAGGTGGTGGAGGAGATGGAGGAGATGGAGGGGGTGGAGGAGGTGGAGGGTGTGGAGGGGGAGGAGGAGGTGGATGATGAGGTGGAGGTGGTGGAGGAGGTGGAGGTGGTGGAGGAGGTGGAGGTGGTGGAGGAGATGGAGGAGGTGGAGGTGGTGGAGGGGGTGGAGGAGGTGGATGATGAGGTGGAGGTGGTGGAGGAGGTGGAGGGGGTGGAGGCGGAGGGAGCCCGCGCCGCGCCCGTGGCCGCGTTGTGAGCTGAGCGAAGTGACCGCGCCAGCAGCAGCAGCAGCTGTTGTTGTTGTTGCTGCTGCTGCGGCAGCCGCGGGCCACGACGACAGCGAGGGAGGAGGAGGAAGCGCGCGAGCGTCGTGTCGCTTGCCCTTAGACGGGGGGGCCGCTGAGCGGGAGAGGTGGGGTGATTGTTTGTGTGTCTGTGTGAGTGTGTGTGAGTGTGTGTGTCTGTGTGAGTGTGTGTGAGTGTGTGTGTCTGTGTGCGTCTGTGTGAGTGTGTGTGTCTGTGTGAGTGTGTATCTGTGTGCGTCTGTGTGAGTGTGTGTGTCTGTGTGTGTCTGTGTGCGTGTGTGTGTCTGTGTGAGTGTGTGTCTGTGTGCGTGTGTGTGTCTGTGTGTGTGTCTGTGTGTGTCTGTGTGAGTGTGTCTGTGTGAGTGTGTATCTATGTGCGTCTGTGTGAGTGTGTGTGTCTGTGTGTGTCTGTGTGCGTGTGTGTGTCTGTGTGTGTGTGTGTCTGTGTGCGTCTGTGTGAGTGTGTGTGTGTCTGTGTGAGTGTGTGTGTCTGTGTGCGTCTGTGTGAGTGTATGTGTCTGTGTGTGTCTGTGTGAGTGTGTGTGTCTGTGTGAGTGTGTATCTGTGTGCGTCTGTGTGAGTGTGTGTGTCTGTGTGTGTCTGTGTGCGTGTGTGTGTCTGTGTGAGTGTGTGTCTGTGTGCGTGTGTGTGTCTGTGTGTGTGTCTGCGTAGTACCTGACCCTCTGCTCACGATCATTAAGGACCTTCATGATGGTGAGTGGGCCCGGATAAAACTACGTGGCCGGGAGTCAGAGCCATTCCCTGTACACCTTGGGGTGCGACAGGGATGTCCTCTGACTCCCACATTATTTAACATCTATTTTGACCACGTAGTTCGTGAAGCCTTCAATAGCTGCACCGGGGGAATCTCCATATGGTACAGATATAATGGGAGGCTGATCGATGCCCGGGTGCGGTCAAGGGATGGCTCCCTATTGCTCAACCACGTTATGTATGCCGATGATTTGGTAATAGCTGCTCATTCAGAGGAGGAGTTGGAGACGCTGCTGCTGAGACTGGAGCGTGCTACTAAGAGATGGGGCCTTACCATCATCCCCACCAAAACTAAGCACCTGCCTGGGTATTTTGTACCATCGGACACTCCACTCCCACAACTCCCAATCGGTGATGGGGCAGTTGTGGAGAGAGTGGAGAGTTTCCCAAACCTGGGCAGTGTGCTTATGACCGGCTCCAGTTTAACAGCAGAGGTCTCACTCCGAATCAGTCGAGCGGCAATATCTTTTCATCGGTTGCGTAACGCTGTGTGGAAGCTACCTGGTCTGTCGCTCCGCACTAAGCTTAATGTCTTCTCGGCCACGGTCATTCCCTCCCTTCTCTCGATTGCGAAACGTGGACCCCCCTAATGGAATATCTTCACCGGTTAGAAACATTTAGGCTGGCCTGCCTACAATCCATCCTGGGTTTAACCAGGCTGGATTGTGTGAGGAGCTCACAAATCCTTGAAAGATCTGGGCACGGTCCCATCGGTGAGCTCCTCCGGCAGGCAAGGCTGCGTTGGCTGGGTCATGTAGCCCGCGTGGTCAGCCACCGCATGCCAAAACAGCTTTTGTTCGGCCGGATCGAGGGGGCTAAACGGGCGTGGCACGGGCTAGAGAAGAGATGGAGTGACGTGGTACATGAGGACTTGGAGCTGAGTGGACTTGCCGATGACTGGTACCAGCGGTGTGAAGATCGGCCTCTGTGGAGGAGGCTCGTGAAGGACGCTACTGGGCAGTTGTAGGCATTCGCCCTCCAACAACAACGGAGGGCGGAGGAGCGACGCTCACAACAACGAGCGGAGCGCCGGGTGGCTAAAGCACAGCAGGTTGTCACAGTAGGGGGCACAGGTGGTGCATCAGCCAGTCATCTCGGTCAGTCGATCCGTGGCACCTGGGTCTGCCCCGTGACCTCCTGCCAGCGGGCGTTCGACACTTCACGTGGCCTCGGGTGCACATGGCCTGGCACAAGCGTCGTGGTGACGTCACCGCCACTTAGTGGCGAATGACGGTTGTTGTTGTTGTGTGTCTGTGTGAGTGTGTGTCTGTGTGAGTGTGTGTGTCTGTGTGCGTGTGTCTGTGTGCGTGTGTCTGTGTGCGTGTGTCTGTGTGCGTGTGTGGGGAGCGGTAGTGTGGCGGATAGCGCGCTGCGCTACGAACCCGTCGACCTCAGTTCGATTCTCGTTCACGGCCAAACGCCAGTGACGATTATCTGAACCGGTCCGCGGCCTCCCCTAGGTCGACTCGGCCTCAAATGAGTACCTGGTGCGGAGTGTAAACATCGCCACTGGGGAGACAAAGGCGGCCGGGCGTGGTGTCGCGGGCCACTCCCCCATCCCGCGTGCGCCGTGTCAGGCCTTCACGGTTGTTCGCGAGCAGCACTTTCCCCCAATAGGCTGTCGAAGGCTACACGGGGGACCTTTGCCTTTTGTGTTGCATACACAATGCGTGGCTTTACAACGAGGCCCTTAAGAAGCGAACGAGAGCGCGTGGCGTGCATAATTGCTTAATCAAACACTATTACAGTAATGAAACAACACATACGTTAGTCCCGGCGCGCGCGTCCGTGGGTTTACGTGAATGTTTGCCTCTGTGCGCGCGCGCGTGTCGTCTGCGGGGAGCGCCGAGCGCGCAGCCGCTACGAACCCGGTCTATGACTCGAGGTCGATTCGAGCTCGCGGCCACCAAACGCCAGTGGCGAATATCCGAATCGGTCCACCTCTAGGTCGACTCAGCCTCGAATGAGTACCCGGTGCGGTGTGTAAACGTCGGCGCTGTGGAGGCAAAAGGCGGCCGTGCGCCGTGCCGGCCTTCATAGGTGCTCGCTAACTGCACTTGCCCCAACAGGCTGTTGAGGCTATACGGGGGATCTTTGTCTTTGCATGTATGTATGTATAGAGGTTATCTAGACGCGATTGTACTGTATATATGTATAAGTATACGTCTGCATGTGTACTCTATGTGAGTACTTTATGTCTTCATAGGGGTATATTTTGCGCATACGTGCGCCATGAAGAAGGACCATTGCCCTAAACGTCGCCTATATTATAAATTTAATTTTTTTCGGCCACAGTGTTATTTACGAATGTGTTGAGCCTGTTGCTGTGTGTACGTGAGTATACACGTGTGTGCATATGTGTATCATGGTGTGTGGTGTGCGTCAGTATGAGTGTGCGTGTGTGTTGCGGTGACGCATTCGTCGACTCAGCCTTAAATTAGTACCTTGTGTGTTGTGTAAAAATCAGCGCTGGGGAGACAAAGGCGGCCGGGTGTGGTGTTGGCCACACCACCCGTTCTGGCCTTCATTTGTCTTTGCTGACGGCACTTGCCCCAATAGTGCGCTAACGCTATAGGGGACAGCTTTGTCTTTGTCTTTGCAGCGGTTAGCGCTACGCTGCGCTACGAACCCGGCCACCCGAGTTCGATTCCCGCTCACGACGAACAACAGTGGCGAATATCTCAACTCGTCCGGGGCCTCCCCTAGGTTGACTCGGCCTCCAAATGAGGACCTGGTGCGTCGCGTGTCAACATCAGCGCAGGGGAGACAAAGGCGGCCGTGCGTGGCTGCTGCCCACACCACCCATTCGCGTTACCGTGCCGGCGCTTGCCCCCAATAGGCTGTTTAGGGGGGGGGTGGGATCTTGATCCCTGTGCGCGTTAATGGGCAACGGTCTTGTCCCGAGCTGCCCTCGACAGCGCGATCATCTCAGACGGGGGGGGGGGGCGCTGGGGGAGGTAGGCCAGGGAGGGTGGGGGTAGAGGGGGAGGTAGGCCAGGGAGGGTGGGGGTAGAGGGAGGGTGGGGGTAGAGGGAGGGTGGGGGTAGGGGGGAGGTAGGCCAGGGAGGGTGGGGGTAGAGGGAGGGTGGGGGTAGAGAGAGGGTGGGGGGTAGAGGGAGGGTGGGGGTAGAGGGAGGGTGGGGGTAGCGGGAGGGTGGGGGTAGGGGGGGAGGTAGGCCAGGGAGGGTGGGGGTAGAGGGAGGGTGGCGGTAGGGGGTAGAGGGGGGGAGGTAGGCCAGGGAGGGTGGGGGTAGAGGGTAGGGGGGTAGGTAGGGGGAGGTAGGGGGGGAGGTAGGCCAGGGAGGGTGGGGGTAGAGGGAAGGTGGGGGTAGGGGGGAGGTAGGCCAGGGAGGGTGGGGGTAGAGGGAGGGTGGGGGTGTTGGGGGAGGGCGGGGGTAGGGGGTAGGGTGGGGGTAGAGGGGGAGGTAGGGGGGGAGGTAGGCCAGGGAGGGTGGGGGTAGAGGGAGGGTGGGGGTAGAGGTGGCGGTAGGGAATGGAGCCGTGTGGCTCTTCACTAATGTTTTAGAGGTGAGGGGCCACTTTCGTCGACGAGGCATCATCAGTGTGAGGGGCCGCCACGCGTTTTAAACCATTGGGGGTTTGGCAGCAGCACGACGACGATGATGATGATGGGATGGTGTTTTTTTGTATTTTGTACTGTCGTGAAGGCCCACGGCCTTGCAGTGACGAACACTGACACATGATCTGTTTATTTATTAATAATAATAATAAAGGCATTTTGGGTGAGATCGCGTAAGCATAAATGTGTCGTAACCCTCCACCACCCGACACAGCCAAATTCGTAAGGGATCACGACACATTTACACTTGACGCGATCGAACCCAACAACCTTTTATTATATGAATAATATTGGTCGCGAAAGCGTGCCACGTGTTGAACTGTTTATTTATTGTTCGCGATCGACCACGGCAGCACTTGGCTGACACAAGATATATTGAACCTCCCCCCCCCACCCGCCGATACACACGGAGGCGCAATCCAGCCGACATTGCAACACGACAATCCCCTAACCCCGGTCCGTGGCCTGTTAGGAACCGGGCCGCACAGCAGCAGCAGCAGGAGGTGAGAGCGGTGAGTCCGCGCGTGGAACCCGACCACATTATTTTATTATTCACCACTTCGTCCGCGCCTCTTTCCCGCACTGCGCACTCAGTCACAGTGTTGGTATAAAGCCCACAAGCTCTAACCCCTAGTAGCCAAAACGAGTAAAAAAACAAACAACGTCGCTGGAGAGCTTCTTTGAAAAGGGGGAAAGACCCAATGATAAACCCCCACCCCCCCCCCCCCCCCCGGTCCGTGAAAAAATTGTCTTCCACGAAACCGGTCCCTGGTACCAAAAAGTTTAGGGACCGCTTTTGTAACACACGAGCGTTCGCCCAGTGATTATGAAGGAGGAGGACGTGATGGGTGGGCCACATGTGCAGGCTGGAGGCGGATCTGGTACGCAAATTTGGACATTGATAACAATGGGAGGAGAGGTTTTTATTTTACATTTATGGAACACGAATGTGTGTTGAACTTCATTCGCGCGCCTACATAGTCAACCGTGTGCGTCCTACAGAGTTCATCCCACTCGTCGCTGCTCATTGCACCCAGAACCAGGGCCCGTGTCCTGGCTGAGCGGCGCTGCTCCGTAGCTGCCCCAGCAGCAGCCGTCTGGAACCTTCTCTCTCTCTCCACTGCTGCACTTGCAGCAGCAGCGTTCGAGCACCGTCAGGATCCACCTTCAACAGAAGCTCAGGGATCTCACCTGGTTCAGACTCTCACCTGGTTCAGACTCACTTGGGTCAGACTCACCTGGTTCAGACTCTCACCTGGTTCAGACTCTCACCTGGTTCAGTCCCTCACCTGGTTCAGGCTCTCACCTGGTTCAGTCCCTCACCTGGTTCAGTCCCTCACCTGGTTCAGACTCTCACCTGGTTCAGGCCCTCACCTGGTTCAGACCCTCACCTGGTTCAGGCACTCACCTGGTTCAGGCCCTCACCTGGTTCAGGCCCTCACCTGGTTCAGACTCTCACCTGGTTCAGGCTCTCACCTGGTTCAGACTCTCACCTGGTTCAGGCTCTCACCTGGTTGAGGCTCTCACGTGGTTCAGGCCCTCACCTGGTTCAGACTCTCACCTGGTTCAGGCCCTCACCTGGTTTATGCCTCTCACGTGGTTCAGACTCTCACCTGGTTCATGCCCTCACCTGGTTGAGGCTCTCACCTGGTTCAGGCCCTCACCTGGTTCAGGCCCTCACCTGGTTCAGCCTCTCACCTGGTTCTGGCCCTCACCTGGTTCAGGCCCTCACCTGGTTCAAGCCCTCACCTGGTTCAAGCTCTCACTTGGTTCAGACTCTCACCTGGTTCAGGCCCTCACCTGGTTCAGCCTCTCACCTGGTTCTGGCCCTCACCTGGTTCAGGCCCTCACCTGGTTCAAGCCCTCACCTGGTTCAAGCTCTCACTTGGTTCAGACTCTCACCTGGTTCAATCCCTCACCTGGTTCAAGCTCTCACTTGGTTCAGACTCTCACCTGGTTCAGGCTCTCACCTGGTTGAGACTCTCACCTGGTTCAGGCTCTCAACTGGTTCAGACCCTCACCTGGTTTAGACTCTCACCTGGTTCAATCCCTCACCTGGTTCAAGCTCTCACCTGGTTCAGGCTCTCACCTGGTTCATGCCCTCACCTGTTCAGGCACTGCGATCTATAACTCCGTGCCTCTGAGTGTGCGCTATAAGCGGAGTTGATTCCTATTGCTGCTGTTGGTGTTCGTGAGCGCACACATTGGGAGGGCAGGTGTCGGCTTGTACATAGCTGTGGTAGAGGATTCGGTAGAATGAAGGAAGTGATGGCGACGTGTGTGTGTGTGTGTTCACACCAACAGAATCGTTTGCAATAACCTCTTGACCTTGATTATCCTGCTGATGGGCAGTCACCTCCTATAGCTCCGTCTCTACCCACCAGCGCCGGCAGCCACTGCTCCCTCGCTCTCCCCCCTCTCTCCTCTCTCTCTCTCGCTCTCCCCTCTCTGTTTTTTTACGATCAGAGGAAACAAGAAGATGCTCGGTGTAGTTGGCACTTTGCTTCGTTCATCATTTCGTTTTTTTAATGCTTTGCTTTTAAATGAAAGAACCAACAAAATATGTCTCGCTCTGCTCTCCCCCTCTCTCTCTCTACCCCCTCTATGCCCCCCCTCTCTGCCCCTCCTCTCTCTCTACCCCCTCTATGCCCCCCCCTCTCTGCCCGCCCCCTCTCTCTCTACCCCCTCTCTTCCCACTCCACTTCGCTCTCTCTCTCGCTCACTCTCTCGCTTTTTTTCTAACTACGACAAGTGCTGCATCTGCACGCAGCCCTTCCCACAGTCAAGCGGCCTCCGACGGGTAGCTCACAATCTGCACGCACAGAGCTCTCTACCGTCATCTGCTACCGAGCACACGGCCTCCTCCAGCGCCCACGGCTCCTTGAAGGCCGGCACGGCGTGGGTCACCTCTCTCTCTCTACCCCCTCTCTCCCTACCCACCTCTCTCCCTACTCTATGTCTATGTTCCCCCTGTTTTTCTTTGTAATATTTGCTGCATCTGCACCCATCCCTTCTCGCAGACCTCCCTCTCGCTCTCCGACTCTCTCTCTCTCTCGCCCCCCACCCCTCACTCCCCTCTCTCTCTCTCTGTGTGTGTGTGTGCGAGCAATCTGTCGCGAGATCGTGATCACGTTCGAGTCGGCGGCGGCTGCGGCGGCGGCGAGCGGAGAAGCTGCAAGTGAAAATGTAATGCCTAGGAGGCGCGGCGCAGCGCCACACACGATCAAGTCCAGACCCGCCCACGGGAGGAGGCGAGGGAACAGGTGTGGTGGTGGTGATGATGATGATGCGCGTGCGTGCGCGTGCGTGTGTTATTCTTGGCGGGGGGGGGGGGGGTATAGAAAACAACAACAGAAATCCGCGGAGGTGGTCGTCTTCGACGTTGAATGCAGTGGTGGGGAGAGGAGAGGGCTTGGTGGGAGACCGGGAGGGGGGGAATTGGAAAGAGATCCGCGGAAGCCGTCGTTTTAAACGTTGAATGCAGCGCAGTTCCGAAGCTTAACAAACAAGAACCAAAGGATTGTACAGAATTCGTCAATAGGAGAGTTGTTTTGTTTTTACAGGCGACGTTTCTGGGCAATGGTCTTGCTTCACAGGGGAGATCAGCGTCGCTTGAACTACTTTCCCTCTCTCTCTCTCGCTACCACTCTCCCACTCTCCCACTCTCTCTCTCTCTCCCTCTCTCTCCTCCAGGTCCACGTTGTCCAGCCGGGTTTATTGTCGTCTGTGGTGTTCGCTCAGCGGTACAGAGCAAGCGGCGCGCAATCTGC
This sequence comes from Petromyzon marinus, assembly GCF_048934315.1. Classification (NCBI taxonomy): domain Eukaryota; kingdom Metazoa; phylum Chordata; class Hyperoartia; order Petromyzontiformes; family Petromyzontidae; genus Petromyzon; species Petromyzon marinus. The sequence continues at coordinate 7,076,508 of NC_133671.1, forward strand.
ACGTTGTGAGTTAAATTCCTGGGCGGGGGTTGACTCGGCCCATCATCCCTCCTGACGGGTGGGGGGGGGGGTCTATAAAACGAGTACCACTTTGTCGGAAAGTTAACAACGGTGGTTGTCCTACGGGTAGACTCACCCCCGCCGTACAAATGTGGAATGTCCACCACAGGCTCGGGGTTGCAAGCAGGAAGGGGCGTTATAGTGGCGAGATGTTAACTACCTCGCCTGGTATACGGGGGGTCGTGGATTCGATCCCGCCCTGATGAGTTTGCGTCTCTCTCTCTCTCCGCGTTCATATTTATCTGGGTTCTCCGGATTTCCCCTCCACATTTAGAATCAGCATCACGCGGTTCAGAGTTGTTAGCCGCCGTAAATGTCCACGCGATGAACCTGGTCGCTTCTGAAGAGGATCAGCTGCATAGCTGAGTGGGGCCTGCTTACCTGGTAAAAAGGGGGCTCTCACGGTGGACGTGAGCCGACGTTTCGGACAGTGTGCCTTCTTAACGCAGCAGGCAAATACGATCTATTTCTCTGATTTGAGTCGTCTACTGCGAAGGAGGATTATATTAGACACACACACGCACATTTTTTCCCTTTAGGGCCGCAGTTTTATTGACAAATGTGTTGACTTTCGTTTTTGTCAATTGGCATTATTCACGAGCACGCCTGCTATTCACTTCTGTGTAAGCTCATTGGAAGAGGGGTGCGTGGCGGGGGGGGGAGTGGTGGCGTGGTGGTGGGGTGGGGGCAGAGAGGAAACCCAGTGACGACCCTCACCACTATCGACATGCGATGAATATCAATGCATCACCCTCCCCCCCCCCCAATGGAGCGGGGATTATCGCTCATTGATCTAATTTCGAGCCTCAAACACCGCTGTCTTGTTCTTAATCACCAATTTCTCGACGCGGCTCGCAATCATGCCACTGAGGTTGAGCTCAGCCTACCATCTCTCCCCGGGGTCGATACAATGGACAGTGCTTTGTGGGGGGGGGGGGGGGGCAGGAGTCAGCCGCTGCCATAGGAACGTGGAGTTTCAACAGCCGACGCGGGGCTGTACACCACAGGCTATGGCATGCATCTTCAATGATCGCTTGAGGCCGGATATAACTTTTACGATCACGCATCGAGACGAATGGAGGCACAGGAACCACACGGGACTGGGCAGAAGACTCAGACGGCAGCATCTGGAATCCAATACCCCTCTTTAGATTCCCCGTCCCCTACCCCCCCCCCCCCCCCCATGACGCTACGTAATCACTCGCGTCGCTGTGGCGAATATGGATAGCACGATACACGGATAATGTCTCATTCGCATTTCCGTCTCTCCACATACGTGACAATGCCTTACGCAACTCATCAGTCGCGCGGCATTCTGGGAGTGCGTCATTTCAGCATAATTGTTCGAAGATATCTTCTTTGGTTCTTTCGGTAAAGTCACGTAGAATGAGAATAAAATAATAAATTGATAAAATAAAATAACACAATAATATTCTCACATTGAAGATAGGCAAACTCTGGACCGGTTTCAGACACGCGGTGTCTCATCGGCGTGAATTAATCCTGGGGGACTGGCCGATCTTACCGGCAAGAGCCCTCTCTGTGTGCCCTACAGGGGTCCTCGTATAGAGTAATATGTCACTCGTGATCAAAGCTTTTCCATGGCAATTCGTAGCTGGTCACGTCTCACTGATGACCCCAAGTTTGTATGAAACTCGCCGTGTCGCGTCCATGCAGGTCCTGGCTCTGTGCGGTGATGAGATGCACCTTGCCGGGGAGTCGAGCCCGTCACTTTGACGCCCCAACAGCTTATGTTTGTCAACATTGCTGAATCAGCAGCGAGATGGGCAGGCTTTCGTTGTATCCACTGCCGGATGATTGTCTCCCTAAGCTGTGTGGGTCGAGGAGGGGAGCGTGTGGGGGGGGGGGGGGCAGTGAGGAGGGGTTAATTTTCTTAACCATACTTCACCGCGCGGGTCAGTGATGAAGTTGGTGTGCTCGCAGAGTGACGTTGGAGCATAGAAGTACAGCACAGCGATGAGTCTCGCCACACTGGCCTCTTGCAGTAGCCTCTGGCACCTCGACTTCAATGTGGTCGATCCTGCCGAGGGCGGCTGAGTCGAGAACTTCAACGTACACATGTTGAATCTACATCGAAAATTCATCGCTTGATATTTTTTCATTTAAAGCTTTCGTGACTGCAAGAAAATTTTTAAAGAAAATTTCAAATTTTCTTGCTGTGGTTTTCACACCGGATGACGATTGCTTGTGTTGCAGTCGAAACGTCGTGAGAATTTCATTGTTTTATATTTTTAATATTTCATTGTTTCCCTTCTACGTGACTTTACCGAAAGAACCAAGAATATCATTGCTTGATAACTGCTTTTTGTGTTTAGTTTGTTGTCATTCCCGTCGCACCTCCGATTAGCACTGTTGGTTAGGCACGGTGCGAAAGATGTTCAACATACGTACCATAAACTATAAAACAATAGTTGTTTTTTATTTGACCAGGTAATGCCCACTGAGCTACATAGCTCTTCTTTCAGAAGCGACTTGGTTATCACAAATGATAGCTCAACGAAGTGGCTCATCACGTGAAAACGTACAGCAGCAGACAAATTCTCTGAACTCGCGATGTTTGTACCAGGCGAGGTAGTTAACATCTCCTAGCCACCGTGATGATGAGAGAGAGAGAGACACGCAAACTCCAAATATACAGCAGCAGGCGTCAGGGTCGGGATCGAACCCACAACCTCCTGTATACCAGGCGAGGTAGTTAACATCTCCTAGCCACCGTGATGATGATGATGATGAGAGAGATACGCGAAACTTCAAATATACAGACGTCATGGTCGGGATCGAACCCACAGACCCCCTGTGTACCAGGCGAGGTAGTTAACATCTCCTAGCCACCCTGACGCCCCATACGCACATTGAGAAGCCAAAGCGACTGCGTGAAACGAGCAAATGGGAGCTGTGCTCATGTCCAATCGGGCCCAAGGGTCGGTGGTGGAAACTCCACGTTCGCATGACAGGGCAGCAGTCCATTCACATGGCCGCCAATTTATGTTATAAGCTGGACATTCAGACACGGTGTGAAATTACAAATTTCGTTCTCCAAAATGGGCAAGGAGGCGTCGTTGTATCTATCTGCTCGTGTTGGACGAGACGGTGAATATCGCGTTGTTGAGCGAGATCTGGATTAATCACCGACGATTTATATTCACAAATCGATGCTATTGACGCGTCGATGTTTTTTTCAGTAGTGATGCGAATCCATAAGAACCCGCAAGGGCGCAAAAACTGTACAAAATAAATTTAATCTAAACATCTGGGAAGACAAACCCGCGCGCGCGTGTCTCCATCAGAGAGCTACGGCGAAGGGCCATTGCCCGAAACGTCGGCATTATATATATCTTCCCCTTGAAGGCTACGGAGTCATTGACGGGTGTGCTGAGTTCGTTATCATAAAAAGTGGAAATTGGCTGCACACGTGGCCACACAAAGACACAGATGCCCTCCTATAGCCTCAACATACCACTGGGTCAAGTGCTGTGAGCGAGCGGCACCTACGAAAGCTGGCACGCCACGCGAGGCGGTCGGTGGCCAGCACCGCGTCCGGCCGCCTTTGTCTCCCTAGTGGCGATGTCACATCTCACAATTTAAAAGCCGAGCCGACCGAGGGGAGAAGCCAAACACCGCTTTTTGGTCGTAAGCGCGAATCGAACTCGGGTTCTCTTGCCGGGTTCGTAGCGCAGTGCAGCGCGCTAACCACATACACAAAGATAAACAAAGATCCCCCATATAGCCTTAACAGGCTGTAGGGGCAAGTGCTGTTAGCGAGCACCTATGAAGGCCGGAACGGTACACGAGGGGGTGGGTGGCCAGCACCACGCCCGACCGCCTTTGTCTCCCTAGTGGCGATGTTTACACACCGCACCAGGTACTCATTTGAGGCTGAGTCGACCTAGGGGAGGCCCAGGACCGGTTCAGATAATCGTCACCGGTGTTGGCCGTGAGCGGGAATCGAACTCGGGTCGCCAGGTTCATAGCGCAGCGCGCTAACCGCTACACTATCGCTCCCCACAACACACACACACACACGTGGACTCACAGAGACGGAGAGAGAGAGAGAGACGCGGGCACCACCACCACTACCACCCTGTTACGCCGTCATTAGGGACGGAAATGAAAGGAAGGGTCGGTGGGTGGGGGGTGAATTTAGAGGCGGCGGCGGCGGCGGCGGAGCGCTGGCCCCCCTCGCCGCGGGGCTCCCCTTTAATCAGCGCGATCTCCACTCGCGTCACTCAGCGCCGCCTCCTTCGCCGCCTCCTTAGCGGCGGCATTCGCGTGGAGCGGTGTGGGAGGGGGAGGAGAGAGGCTCAGGGGGAGTGGGGCGGCTAGAGAGCCGGAGTTGTGTGGCTCTTCGTAAGGCGGTTTCGCTCGTGAATCCCACCGCGTTGGTAGGGCGGGATTTCTTAAGGAACCCTCCTGCACTCGTTCTCCGCTGTTTGTCGGGTTTGTGCTGCTGCTAGTTGCTGCTGCGCTCACGCACCACGGGTCTCCCTTGCAAGCTAGCCGGGCGAACGGCTGCACGTGTTCACGATCATCTGTGTGACGACACAAAATCATCAAGTCAACGCTCGGCACTCTCGCACGCGGTTGCAGAGCCGAACTCGGGGAGCGGCCTCCCTGCAAAACACAAACACACAAACACCTACACACACCTACACACCTACACACACCTACACACACACACCTACACACACCTACACACACCTACACACAAACACCTACACACACCTACACACACCTACACACACCTACAGACCTACACACACCTACACAACTACACACACCTACACACACCTACACACACCTACACACCTACACACACCTACACCTACACAGACCTACACACACCTACACACACCTACACACCTACACACACACCTACACACACCTACACACACCTACACACACCTACACACCTACACACCTACACACACCTACACACCTACACACACCTACACACCTACACACATCTACATACACACCTACACACCTACACACACCTACACACACACACCTACACACACCTACACACACCTACACACAAACACCTACACACACCTACACACACCTACACACACCTACACACCTACACACACCTACACACACACCTACACACCTACACACACACCGACACACCTACACACACACACACCTACACACATACACCTACACACCTACACACACCTACACACCTACACACACCTACACACACACACACCTACACACCTACACACACACCTACACACCTACACACACCTACACACCTACACACACCTACACACCTACACACACCTACACACACCTACACACACCTACATACACACACCCACATACCTACACACCCACACACCTACACACCTACACACCTACACACCCACACACACACACCTACACACCTACACACACACCTACACACCTACACACACACCTACCCACCTACACATCTACACACACCTACACACACCTACACACTTACACACCTACACACACCTACATACACCTACACACCTACACACACACACACCTACACACCTACACACACACCTACACACCTACACACCCACACACCTACACACCTACACACACCTACACACACCTACACACCTACACACACCTACACACCTACACACACACCTACACACACACACCTACACACCTACACACACACCCACACACACACACCTACATACACACATACACACATACACACCTACACACCTACACACACCTACACACCTACACATACCTACACACACACCCACACACAAACACACACACACACCTACACACACACACACCTACACACACACACCTACACACACCTACACACACACCTACACACACCTATACACACACCTACAGACCTACACACCTACACACACACCTACACACCTACACACCTACACACCTACACACCCACACCCACACACCCACACACCCACACCCACACACCCACACACCCACACACCCACACCCACACACCCACCTACACACCCACCCACCCACCCACACACAAACTCACCCACCCAACTACCCACCCACACACACACAAACTCACCCACCCACCTACACACCCCGCCACCTACACACCCACCCACCCACACACAAACTCACCCACCCAACTACCCACCCACCCACCCACACACAAACTCACCCACCCACCTACACACCCCCCACCTACACACCCACCCACCTACACACCCACCCACCCACTTACACACCCACCCACCCACTTACACACCCACCCACCTACACACCCACACACCCACCTACACACAACCCCACCTACACAAAACCCCACCTACACACAACCCCACCTACACACAACCCCACCCACACACAACCCCACCCACCTACACACAAACCCACCCACCCAACTACACAACAAAGATCCCCCGTGTAGCCTTAACAGACTGTAGGGGCAAGTGCTGTTAGCGAGCACCTATGAAGGCCGGAACGGTACACGAGGGGGTGGGTGGCCAGCACTACGCCCGACCGCCTTTGTCTCCCTAGTGGCAACGTTTACACACCGCACCAAGTACTCATTTGAGGCTGAGTCGACCTAGGGGAGGCCCGGAACCGGTTCAGATAATCGTCACTGGTGTTGGCCGTGAGCGGGAATCGGACCCGGGTCGCCAGGTTCATAGCGCAGCGCGCTAACCGCTACACCACCGCTCCCCACACACAAATCCACCCACCCAACTACCCATCCACCTACACACCCACCCACCCACACACAAACCCAGCTACTCACCCACCCATACATCCACCCACCCACCTAACCACCCACTTCACCCAACTACCCACCCGTCTACTCACCCACCGGCACACAACCCACCCACCCAACTACCCATCCACCGACACACAAACCCACCCACCTACCTACCCCACCCACCACCCACCACTTCTACCTACCCACGCACCCACCGCTAGTGGCGATCATAACGAGAGGGAGGCAGTGGGTTAAGTGGCCAGTGACCCCCCCCTCCATCGCCGCCACCTCGTGTCGGAGAGGGGTGGGGGTGCAGAGTGGGGGGGGGGGAGACACAACTTTCTATCGCTTCCTTCCTTCTGCCAGGTCCCGCGCAGCTGTTTCACAGATGGGCACTCGACCCTCCGTGGTTTTCTCTGACAGTCTCTCTCGTGCCACTCGGGGGGACGGGGAGGGTGGGGGGGGACAATATGGGTGGCCCCCCAATATCGTCAATGCCTCTCCCCCCCCCCCCCTAGAATCGCCGCTGCTCACACAGCGAGACTCCCACGCGATCTCACGCCTCCCACGGATCATCCCGTCTCTCGCACAGCTCCGACGATTCACTGCAGGCAGGGGGGATGCAACGATGAATCGACTTTAATCGGTTACAAACGCTCACGATACGTGAAATCGACACTTTAAATTGAATGTGTTTATCGGTTGTTGTTGTTGTTGTTGTTTAACCGCTGTGATCCCTTCCTACCACTAGACCAGGGCTCGGCAACTAAAATAACAAGAAGAGACACTTGCTTTCGAATTCGGTAAAAAAAATACATCAAACAACGAAATATTTCAATATCCGCAAAGCACTGTGGTGGTAAATACGTTGCCACGAAGCAGTCCTTAGCCGCATGCGACTCTGGAGCTGCAGGTTGCCGACCCCTGTCCATGATAAACTGGACTCCCATGGTAAACTGGACTCCCATGGTAAACTGGACTCCCATGGTAAACTGGACTCCCATGGTGAACTGGACTCCCATGGTAAACTGGACTCCCATGGTAAAATGGACTCCCATGGTAAACTGGACTCCCATGGTAAACTGGACTCCCATGGTAAACTGGACTCCCATGGTAAACTGGACTCCCATGGTAAACTGGACTACCATACTCTTTGGTTCTTTCGGTAAAGTCACGTCGGTATAAAATGAAATTATTTCATATTATTATTTTATTTTATACCTAAGTGACTTTACCGAAAGAACCAAAGAGTATGGATTCCTGCATTCACGAAAGCTTCAAATTAAGATTGGACTCCCATGGTAAACTAGACTTCCGTGGTGAACTGGACTTCCATGGAACACTGGATTCCCATGGTAAACTGGACTTCCGTGGTGAACTGGAACTTCTATGGTAAACTGGATTCCCATGGTAAACTGGACTTCCGTGGTGAACTGGAACTTCTATGATCAGGGGTTGGCAACCAAAATAACAAGAAGAGCCATTTTGTCGAACTTTAATAGCCGGTAACCGCCCACGGCTAACATCAGTGGCGCGGTGTGACGTACAAACCGGTCCTGGACCCTACCTCATTTTTTTCGATCAGAAGCATAAATTTTTTTTCGATTATTCGGCATTTTCCTTCGTTCATAATTGTGGATTAAGAAGAGCTTTGTAGCTCATCGGATTCCTCAAGTATATACAATCGCGCACACAGGCACATTGGCCATTAAGACTATTTGTAGCGTGGCAATCAGATAATTTTTGTTTGCTTGCAATCCTCATAGAATAGCTTTATTTTATCAAAATCAAGTGAAAACTCAAACTTAATGTGATGTCATTGATTTATGTGTGTGTGCAGTTATTGGTGGGCGGGCTGGAAGATCGTCTCCCTCCTCCCAAGTGGCCACACAATCCGCTCAGTGAAAAAAAACCGATTAAACGATTGTTTTGATTTTAACAGCTAAGGCCCTGTCACTGAGTTATCTACGTGGAGGGGCAAAAACAAAACGGATGAGCCGGAGAGAAGATCCACAGGGCGACGACGGGGGAAAGATAAACACGCGGACTCCAAATATACAGCGGGCGTCAGGGTCGTGATCGAGCCCCACGCTCTCCCGTAAGAGCGGGCAAGAAAGTTTTAAACATCTCGCGAACCGTGACGCTCACGTATTGCTCGGACACGGCCATGCTTTGCACGGCGGTCACATGTTTGACTCGGGCTCCCCCGATTCCACCGACTCGCATGGTTCGCTGTGGAGCCGTAGCGTGAGAGAGATAGAGAGAGTCTCTCGCCGCGAGGTGTCCGTTACACGCAATGCAATGCATCTTAACCGGCTCTCACAAGGTTAAACACAATGACATTGCATTGTGTGCGGGGTGGCCGTGGACTCGAGAGCGTTATGTGCGTGCGTGTGCGAACGGGTGTTTGTGTGAGTGTGTGCGTGTGTGACCGGGAAAGGGGAGCGATAGTGTAGCGGTTAGCGCTACGCTGCGCTATGAACCTGGCGAGCCGGGTTCGATTCCCGCTCACGGCCAACACCAGTGACGATTATCTGAACCGGTCCCGGGCCTCCCCTAGGTTGACTCAGCCTCAAATGAGTACCTGGTGTGGTGTGTAAACATCGCCAATGGGGAGACAAAGGCGGTCGGGCGTGGTGCTGGCCACCCACCCCCTCGTGTACCGTTCGGGCCTTCATAGGTGCTCGCTAACAGCACTTGCCCCAACAGTCTGTTAAGGCTATATGGGGGATCTTTGTCTTTTGTGTGACCGGGTGTTTGTGTGAGTGTGCGTGTGTGACCGGGTGTTTGTGTGAGTGTGCGTGTGTATGGGGGGGTTAGCGCGCTGCGAGGCCCGATTTCGATTCCTGATCACGGCCAACACCAGTGACGATTATCTGAACCGCTCCTGGGCCTCCCGTAGGTCGACTCAGCCTCAAATGAGTACCTGGTGCGATGTGTAAATACATCGCCACTGTGGGAGACAAAGGCGGCCGGGAGCGGTGTTGGCCCCACCCACCCCCTCGTGTGCCGTGCCGGCCTTCATAGGTGCTCGCTAACTGCACTTGCCCCTACAGTCTGTTAAGGCTACATGGGGGATCTTTGTCTTTGTTGTATGGAAGGAGCGATCGAGTCGCGATGGACGCACTGTGCCACGAACCAGGCCATCCGAGTTCGATTCCCGCTCACTGGCCAAGACCAGTGACGAATATCTGAACCTGGTGCGGTGGGGTAGACAACCCCACTAGGGAGACAAAGGCGGCCGGGCGTGGCGCTGATCCCCCACCTCCTCGGGTGCCGTGCTAGCCTTCACAGGTTCTCGCCGACAGCACTTGCCCCCGAAAGACGATGCTGAGGCTATACGGGTGATCTTTGTCTTGTCGAGCGTACGTGTGTTAACGCGTACAAAAAAGTGGGGGCAGGGGTGGGGGTGAACGTGAGGTCGGGTGGGAGACAGAGGCTGGGGTGAGGGAGGAGGGGAGGGGTGGGGGAGGAGGGGTGGGGTGGGGGTGGGACACAGCGAACTGCCCCACGGCTAAAGTTAATTAAAACAGATTTTTGATTAAGCGCTCGTTACAGCCTATTTATGAGCGGACACTGGTCTGACATGTGTCTCCGTGTGCAAGTGCATTTGCGTCTGTGCGCGCGTGTGTGTCCATGTGCGCCTCTGTGTGCAAGCGCGCGTGTGCGTGAGCGTGTTTGGGTTTATTGTGTGTGTGTCTGTGTGTGTGTCTATCTGTGTGTGTGTATTTGTGTGTGTGTGTATCTGTTTGTGTGTGTATCTGTCTGTGTGTGTGTGTCTATCTGTGTGTGTGTGTATTTGTGTGTGTGTGTGTATCTGTTTGTGTGTGTATCTGTCTGTGTGTGTATCTGTCTGTGTGTATCTGTGTGTGTGTATCTGTCTATCTGTGTGTGTATCTGTGTGTGTATCTGTCTGTGTGTGTATCTGTCTGTGTGTGTATCTGTGTGTGTGTATCTGTGTGTGTGTGTGTATCTGTTTGTGTGTGTGTGTATCTGTCTGTGTGTGTATCTGTCTGTGTGTGTGTATCTGTCTCTGTGTGTATCTGTTTGTGTGTATCTGTCTGTGTGTGTATCTGTCTGTGTGTGTGTATCTGTCTGTGTGTATCTGTGTGTGTGTATCTGTGTGTGTATCTGTCTGTGTGTGTGTCTATCTGTGTGTGTGTATCTGTCTGTGTGTGTATCTGTCTGTGTGTCTATCTGTGTGTGTGTGTGTATATCTGTCTGTGTGTGTATCTGTCTGTCTGTGTGTGTATCTGTGTGTGTGTGTCTGTTTGTGTGTGTGTATCTGTCTGTGTGTGTATCTGTCTGTGTGTGTATCTGTCTGTGTGTGTATCTATCTGTGTGTGTATCTATCTGTGTGTGTATCTATATGTGTGTGTGTATCTGTCTGTGTGTGTATCTGTCTGTGTGTGTATCTGTTTGTGTGTGTGTGTGTGTATCTGTCTGTGTGTGTATCTATCTGTGTGTGTATCTATCTGTCTGTGTGTATCTATCTGTGTGTGTGTATCTGTGTGTGTATCTGTCTGTGTGTGTATCTATCTGTGTGTGTGTGTATCTAACTCTATCTGTGTGTGTGTGTATCTAACTCTGTGTGCATCTATCTGCGTGTGTATCTATCGGTGTGTGTATCTGTGTGTGTGTATCTATCTGTGTGTGTGTCTATCTGTGTGTGTATCTGTCTGTGTGTGTATCTATCTGTGTGTAAGCGTGCGATGTGTGTGTGTGCGAGTGTGTTCTGCTCTGTGCGTTGTCAAAACCAGCGCCACTTTGTGAAAAACCAAGAGTAGTTGCGCGACGGGTGAGTTATTGTTCCCGTCATGGGAATATGGAATTGCCAACGGAGAAGAGCAACCCATGACGCTCGTGCTGATTTCAATGACAAATGCCACTTCAGGGAAGGCGTGACCTCTAACAGCTCCGCCGCACGCCTCTAATAGAGACGCTAACGCTCTGCACGGCGATATAACAATGCGATTAGTCCCTGTGGCGGAGCTGAAGCGTGCATTGGCGAGATCCCTGTGACGAATTTCAAGGTCTTTTCTCTTTTTGTTGATTAGCGACGAAGAGGAGCGGCTTCGAAGCCACACAATCGGAGGCGTATCGCTACAAGAGAAGAGCCTTCCACCTTGAACGTGGCGCGTTGACCGGGCTGTCAACGTGCAGATTGAGGCCTGTCGGATTGTGCGTGCACTACATTCGTTTGACGATGCTGGTTCTGCTGCTGCATTGGCAGTGGTGCACAGGCTCGAATTCACAAAAAAAAAACACAAACACAACGTATTCGTCAATAACACTGTGGCCTTAAAAAAAAGTCAAACATGTATAATAGGCGACGATTCGGACAATGTGCCTTTTTCATCATTGCACGACACGCTTTGTGCTATAAAGAAGGATTATTGCCCGAAACGTCGCCCAGTCTAATTGTATATCGGCTGAGTGTGGGAGTGAGAGAAGGGGCATACGGGGTGCTGATCACAACAATTGGCCTCGGAGGACATGGTTTTTAGGATGTATGCATGTTGAACTTCTTTCGCACCGTACACAGCCAACCGCGCTCATCGGAGGTGCGGGGGAAGGACAACAAAGTCAACGCAAAAAGCAGTTCTAAAGTAACGAGTTTTCAATCGAGAAACGTCGGGATTTATTTAATTTTCTACCCAAAGAACCAAAGAGTATGGATCCCTGCAGTCACGAAAGCTTCAAATCAAGATTTTCAATCTAGATTTCAAAGTGCGTAGGTCCCAGTGGCTTCCGAATGTCGTACGGAAGAGAGCGTTCCAGACGGCCGTAGATGGCTCTCCTGCCCTTCCCGCAACCCCTGGCACGGCGCACGAGGGGGTTGCGGGACGGGGCAGGCTCGGCAGCTTCCCGTGAGCAGTCAGACCGGGATCTGCCCCCCTCCCTCCCTACTCCTCCTCATCCTCCGTCACGGCCCCTCCACTCGGCGATTCTTCTTCTCACGTCCAATCAGACGTCGGCGTCGACTCGCCCGCAGCAGCCGGCCTCCCTCACGTGGCTCGCAGCTCGTAACCCCCGATCCGAGGGATCCAAGAGACACTGCCGGCCGCCTGCCCGGGTCGCTATACCCCCCCCCGCCCCCCATCCCACTCCCCATCCCACTCCCCATCCCACTCCCCATCCCACTCCCCATCCCACTCCGCATCCCACTCCCCATCCCACTCCCCATCCCACTCCCCATCCCACTGCCCATCCCACTCCCCATCCCACTCCCCATCCCACTCCCCATCCCACTCCCACCGCCGTCTCCCCTACTCCTCACCAAAGACAAAGATCCCACGTGTAGCCTCAACAGCAGCGCGTCCGGCCGCCTTTGTCTCCCCAGTGGCGATGTTCACCACACACCGCAGCCGAGTCGAACCTAGCGGAGGCCCAGCACCGGTTCAGACAATCGTCACCGGTTGTTGGTTGCCGTGAGCGGGAATCGAACTCGGGTCGCAGGGTTCAAAGCCCAGCGCGGTAACCAGCTACACTACCGCTCCTCTACTTATCACCCCCCCCCCCCCCACTCCTTCACTTCTCACCCACCCCCCCTCCTTCTCCACTCTTTACCCCCCCCAACCCCCCCACCACGACTGCAATTACGCCCGGACAACGTGGCGGCGCGCGCGCGTGCAGGGAACCACGCGGGGTCCTCTCATTGCAACCCCCCGCTCGCTCGTGCACCGCCTTCCCACCCACCGCCCCTGGTGGCCGTCTGCGATTCGTGCCACTGCTATGAGATGAGAGCAATTCCCCGAATTACGTCTCCCCCCCCCCCTCCCGCACCCCCTTTTAACGTTGCTTCGCAAATACGTCGTCATTATTTTTTTGTTTAAATTGAATACCACGACCCGGTTTGCGTCGCCTCAACCCCGGGCTTACGTCGCTGCGAGGAGTCGTCCGTCCTTTCTCGCTATCCGCCGCCTCTCAGCCTTCGCCTCCATCACATCGTTTCGATATACGAACGTCGCGCCTTTCAGTGAACGCATCCCCGTCGTAAACCGGGGTATTACCGTATTCATGAAACATTGCCCTTGCATATGGCGCGGGAGAGGGAGCGGGTGTGGGTTTCTTCGACTCATCAAATCATCGCATACTATACTTTATTGGGAAATGTAAGTTTTGCTGGCTGGATTCCGGCCTCCCTGGCTGGATTCCTAGCGTGCTGCGGCGACGTCTCTGCAGCGCACCTACGTGACGACCTCACCAGCATCGTACAGCCATGAGAGTTAGTTGCGTGCTGACGGACTGTTACCTGAAACGTCCAATATTACAATATATTTATTTTCAAGGCACACACATTGCTTCTGACGAATGTGTTGAGTTTGTGTTGTTGGTGTTGTTGTTGTTATTGTTGTTATTTGTGTTCCATTGCCAACGCAGCAGCATGGCCAAAAGGTTCGTGCAATTTCTCGAATGGAATCAGCGTTCTTGTACGTCGCGTTGTAAACACACGTGGCACGCGCGCACGCACACGCAACGCACGCATCTGGGCAAAAAGGCCATCATCGTCGATGGCACGAAGCGCAGTGCCCGCTTTCATCTGTAATGAACATTCGTTCGTTTTTTGACGGGATACCAATGTGTCGGCCAAATGTCAGTACCCGACGGAGCAATGCACCTGCTCCAAAGTGCGTTAATCATTGATGGAATGAAAGGTTGGAGAAGAGGCGTGGAGCGAGGAGGGCGTGGGGGGGCATGACCACGCCACCAGATTTCGCAGGCGGATTTCCAAGTCCAGCCCACGGCCGCCAAAGCGGGCCTGGACATAGAGAGGCGGGGCGATTAAAGTAAAGAGTTGGCCACCCCCTTGGGAATTCACTCCCACCTCGATCCTACAGGGAGATCGCCTGGCCAGAGTTCACGCAATGTAAACAGCACTTCCATTTAAAGCTTTCGTGACTGCAAGGATTCATCGTCCCCGACAGTTCTGTTCCTTCACCTGAAGAAGGCTACTTGTGTTGTGGCCGAAACGTCGTGAGAATTTCATCGTCTTATTTCATTATTTTATTCTCATTCTACGTGACTTTACCGAAAGAACCAAAGAAGGTAAACAGCGCTATGTATTATTTTATTGTTTACCGGCTAAAGCCCGCTGAGCTCTTTTGCAGAGGCGACTTGGCCATCACGTGACGATAGCTCATCATCACTCGTGGTACTTCATAGTAGCAGACAAATAATGTGAACGTTGCCATCGGATTAACGCTGCCTATACACCAAACTCAACTACGGTAATTCATATTACCAAGTAAAGCTTACTCAGCTACGAGCTATTCTTTCCAGAATCGACCTGGCCACACATGATGGCTCATCAAAGTGGCTTATATCATCATCACACGTGGAAATGTATCGTCGCAGCCAAAGAATCGAAGCGCGTGGTGATTTTCGATGTGGTGGAAGGAGGGTGGGTAGGGATGGCAATAACCAGAGGAGGAACCCGGAGAACATTCCACGAGATTGCCATGGGGAGAGAGAGAGAGAAGACTCGGACCACAACTATACTAAACACTAAATTAAAAACCGGGAGCAAGCGAGGGCTTTACCATTCTGGCGAATTGCCCGATGATGCTGGATGTATTTACCAGCGAAACGTCGTACTCAAACTGTAAATGTGGATTCACTCTTCAACACACCGGTGGGCTAAAGTAGTGAATTATTTGTCTTTTGTCAACGTGACACTTTTTTTTCTGATTGGCCGTGTCGGGTGGTGGAGGGTTACGACACATTTATGAATAAACGCGATCTAACCCAAAAACCTTTATTATGAATAATATTGGTCGCGACAGCCTACGTGTTAAACTGAAACTAAAAACTTGTTTTTATGTTACCAGGTAAGGTCCACTGAGCTGAATAGCTATTTTTCATAAGCGACCTGGCCACAAATGATAGCTCAACGAAGTGGCTTATCACGTGGAAATGTATTGCAGCCACATACTGTAATGTTTATCCTAAACGGAGAAAAATCCACGTCGACCACGGGAAGAACGTGCAGTCTCAAAATATACAGGCAGAAGGGTCGGGATCGAACACCACGGCCTTCTGTATACCAGGCGAGGTATTTCACAGCTTGCCACCGTGGCAGCCAACAACAACATTCATGGTCAGAGTCAGGCATCGAACCCACAAACCTCGTTCGTAGCAGGCGAGGGAGCTAACATCTCCACGCCACCGCAGGCAGAATCGTGCTCGGAGCTTCTCTAACGCGCTGCATTTTCCGTCTCATCTTCGCTCTGTGTTCATCAAATCAACTTCAAAGCCTCGCTCGAAGTGAGGCGAGGTTGTTGTTGTTATTGTTGTCGTTGGAGCTTTTTTTTCCAGTCGGGCGTTTGTTTCAAGTGACGGTGCTCCGGTTTCCTCCCACTTGTATAAACGACACCCTTATTATTATATCATTATTAGAGGACCGCAGAGCTTGGATCGACGGCCACGCTGTTTTTTTTCTCTCGTCTGTGGTTTCCTCGCGCCTCTGAGTCTCTTTCTCTCTCCGCCTTCGAGAGAGCGAGCGAACACGGAGCAGGGCATTGCAAGTTGACATCGTTATCATATTAACTGTCAGGTCCATGCCGTGGTTGGCGTAAAGGTGTCAGGTTACCTCGGAGTTCCGAGCCACCGGCTCCTCCTTACAGCTTGCCGCGGCTGATTTGTCCGCCGGGGGAGCGAGTGAGCCCGGCCGATGGTGAACTCGGACGCGCGGGTCACTTGCAGGCCCGGACCGGGCCATAAGGCAGCAGTCCGTAGGGGAAATACACGGTGGCCCGGTCCATTCCCGAAGGCCGGTGGGCCCGGTCTGCGTGGGGAAATTGCAAATGCGATCAGAATAAAAGATATAAACATTGTTTTTTTTTTGTCAATTAAATATTTTGTTATTACCTCTAATGTGTTACGCTTCGTGCTTATTTACGCTCTCAGTTGGCATTAAGTCTCCACCATATGCGGGAGACCAAAAGATTCTTCCTCAGCGCGGCCACCCATTTGTGCTTTTTGGACCCAGCCCCAAATGGGCCCAACGAGATCGCACGACGCAACATCGCGCTAACACGTCGCAACATCGCGCTAACACGTCGCAACATCGCGCTAACACGCCGCAACATCGCGCTAACACGACGCAACATCGCGCTAACACGTCGCAACATCGCGCTAACACGTCGCAACATCGCGCTAACACGACGCAACATCGCTCTAACACGTCGCAACATCACGCTAACACGACGCAACATCGCGCTAACACGTCGCAACATCGCGCTAACACGTCGCAACATCGCGCTAACACGTCGCAACATCGCGCTAACACGACGCAACATCGCGCTAACACGTCGCAACATCGCGCTAACACGTCGCAACATCGCGCTAACACGACGCAACATCGCGCTAACACGTCGCAACATCGCGCTAACACGTCGCAACATCGCGCTAACACGTCGCAACATCGCGCTAACACGTCGCAACATCGCGCTAACACGACGCAACATCGCGCTAACACGTCGCAACATCGCGCTAACACGACGCAACATCGCGCTAACACGTCGCAACATCGCGCTAACACGACGCAACATCGCGCTAACACGACGCAACATCGCGCTAACGCGTCGCAACATCGAGCTACTCGCGTGCACAGTTTGCCGCACAGCCCATTAAAAGCATGGTTGTTTTTTTAACCATAATCAGAAGTTTAGGCCAGTGTGTTTACAAATTCCTGGCCCGATTTTTCGTTCGTCCGTTTCCGTCACGGGGCACACGCGTCAGACTAGTCTGCTGATGTGTGCAGCCGCTCTGCCCGCCTTCACCAAACCCCGCACTGACCAGGCCAACGTGGTGAAGTATGGTCAAATAATCCCCTGCCACGGACAGCACGGGGCGCAGAAGAAAACTCATCCAAGCTAGTGGGATGACAATAGGAGCTGTCTGAAAATGCTGGTTGTGGGTTCCATCTCGTACCCTGATACCTGTTGAATTTTTCGAGTTCGCGCGTCTCTCTCCGTGTGATCGCGTGAAATTTTCATCCGGGTCCCGCGGGGTTGTTCCCTTTACATTTGAGAAACCGTGCGTTTGGAGTATTTGGCCGCAATACATTTCCACGCGATAAGCTAATTCGCTGAGCTATCATTTGTGACCGGGTCGCTTCAGAATAAAAGAGCTACATAGCCCAGTGGGCCTTAACCCGGTAAAATAAATGTAAAAAAAACAGCAGACGGAGCAGCTTCAAAATACGCGTTCTTCAAAATCGCTCTCTTCCCAGATGAACCGGGAGCCTGTACGAGCGGCCATCCGCACAGCCCCTGGCGCAGATGTAACGGCAGTCGTGAGTTCGCAGGGGGTGCCAACTGCTGGCGGCGTGGCCACGTGTCGAGAGAACAGGGAAGCGGCGGCACTGGCTTTCTAATAAACAAAGCCCAACACATTTCAAAGGGAGGTGAAGGTTGGGGAGTTTATACAAATTGCATTTTGTATATATATTTTTTTCTGCTCAGCAGTTCTAGTTTCGTTGCATATACAACGTCAGGTCACGCGTTCAAAATATTCAAATAACAAAGTTGTGCGAGGTTATGTTATATAAATATATATTAAAAAAAATGTTGCCCTATCTATCACATCCGTTGTTCCTGTTGCGTCATCGCTTTGTGCGCCCCTTTATTGTTATGAACGCATCTACTACCACCGCCAAAAGCGAGGGAATCCTGTACATTTCCACCATTCAATCACAACAATCCACTCGTAATACAGCGATTTTAAGCTCTAACTTTGTGCTGAAATCACCTATTGTAACAAATCCCACATAGGCGACCTCCGAATAATACAAACCCTCAAAAAGCCTGCAACCAGCTGCTGCACGTGGGGCACGGATATCCGGAGAGGCCGCTGCTTGACGCGGCCCACCGGACAAACAGACCCCGCGAATGAGCTCGCCACGGGGGCAGCAGAGGTGGGGAGAAATCCTCGTTCCTTGAAAAAAGCCTGCAAATGAGCCCTTAACAGTGGGCCCTGCTGCGTTTTCGAGATCCAATGTGGGGCAGCTTGGAACAGAACTCTCTAAACATTAAAAGCGACTTCTGAAAAACAAGCACATACACACACACAAAACTAAACTGTATATATTACATTTTGATTTAAAGCTTTCGTGACTGCATGGATTCATATTCTTGGTTCTTTCGGTAAAGTCACGTAGAAGGGAAACAATAAAATATATATTTTATTAGTTTATTGTTTCCTTTCTACGTGACTTTACCGAAAGAACCAAGAATATATATTTTTTACCAGGTAATAATAATTTACATTTATTTTTAAGGCGCCTTCCACTCATGTCTCAAGCTAAGGCCCCCTTCGTGGATCTGCACGTGTGCATCATATAAATATACATGTATGTGTAAGCACTGTGTGGGTAGCGGTAGTGCAGTGGTCAGCGCACTGCGCAAAGAACCCGGATTCCAAAGCGAAACTTTATTTTATTTTACCAGGTAAGGCCCAATGAGCTATGCCGCTCTCTTTCAGAAGCGATCTGGCCACAAATGACATCTCAACGAAGTGGCCCATCATGTGTAAAATTACAGCAGCCAAATACTACAAAAAAAACCCGGGGGACCCGGAAAAAAAAATCCACGCGACCACGGGGAGAACATGCGAACTCCAATTATACAGGCGCCGGGGTCGGGGTCGAACTCACGCGCGTCCTGTATACCTGGCGAGATAGTTAACATCTCGCGCACCGTGGCGCCAATACACATGCGCAGGTGGTCTAATTAATTATGCTTGATGTAAGCGGCATTGGCAACGCCGGGTGCCACTACATCAAGAGTACAGCTCAATGTGAGACGAATCGCCCAGACCGCTCCGTGCAGCGTGCCATGGCACGTTTGTCTGCGAGCCCACGTGAATCCATATTATTACGGGACGCTGCCAAGGTTCGTGGCTTAGAAGAAGGAATCATCGGCGTAAAGGCACTACCACGAGAGTGCACAGTACACATATCCCACAAAACCCTCTGTATATTATTCCCTTTATCGCTAAGATTATCCGAACAGGTTTAATACAAATTAATTGCGCGGACATCTGGTAACCCTCACCCACTCATTCAAGCGCGTTTTGTTGCGCTACATCGCAGGATTACGAGGGCACGAGGCGGGATGGATTCGACGTGGCCAAAGATAATCCCCGTAACGGCGTTAGGGACTGGTCCCGGCTGCGACTGAGCACTTCGTAAATGGCTGAATCATTCAGCCGTGCAGACACCCACAGCAGCAGTAGCAGCAGCAGTTTGACGGCAGCAGCGGCGGCGGCGGTGGCAGTGTGCACGTGGTGGCGACAGCTGGCTTTCTCGGTGACAGCGGCCACACAGCACGCGCGTGGCTCACGACGACGACGCCGCTACTTATCCCTGGCCGCGCGCTGTGGAGGCGCTCCAACAGCAGAGCCCGGTAGAGGATCGCGCCCTGGGATTGAACGCAGCCATTGGCGGGCCGAAGGCAAGAGACCTCTTTCACTCTGACGCATCCGATGGACGCCTCCCGCATGCGTCAGAATGAGCGTGCACGAGCGCGCGTGCAGGGTGGGTGGCGAGGGGGTGGGTGGCGAGGTGGATGTTGGTGAGAGGGTGGATGATGAGAGGGTGGGTGGTGAGAGGGTGGGTGGGTGGTGAGAAGGTGGGTGATGTCTGTGGGTGGTGAGGGGGTGGGTGGTGAGAGGGTGGGTGGTGAGTGTGGGTGGTGAGGGAGTGGGTGGTGAGAGAGTGGTTGGTGAGTGTGGGTGGTGAGGGGATGGGTGGTGAGAGGGTGAATTTTGCGAGCGCCCAGACATACCACTGCTACAATCTGCCTCACCCCTTGCTTTAGCCACAGCATATGTTGTCGTGGTTACACTCTCATTTGTGTATACATTCTCATTTGTGTATACGTGTGTGTATGTGTGTATAAGTGTATGTGTGTGTGAGTGATTGTATAAGTGTGTGTATGTGTGTGTGAGTGATTGTATAAGTGCGTGTATGTGAGTGTGTGTAAGTGTATGTGTGTGTGTGAGTGATTGTATGAGTGCGTGTATGAGTTTTACCTCGTAGTTTACGGGCGCGGCACGGGCTAGAAAAGAGATGGAGTGATGTGGTACAGGAGGATGTGGAGCTGAGTGGACTTGCCGATGACTGGTACCATCGGTGTCAAGATCGGCCTCTGTGGAGGAGGCTCGTGAAGGAGGCAGTCGTCCTCCGACAAAAACGGAGGGCGGAGGAGCGACGCTCACAACAACGAGCGGAGCGCCGGGTGGCTAAAGCACAGCAGGTTGGCACAGTAGGGGGCACAGGTGGTGCATCAGCCAGTCATCTCAGTCGTCTCAGTCAGCCGACCCGTGGCATCTGGGTCTGCTCCGTGACCTGCTGCCAGTGGGCGTTCGACACTTCACGTGGCCTCAAGGTGCACATAGTCTGGTACAAGCGCCGTGGTGATGTCACCGCCACTTAGTGGCGAATGGCGGTTGTTGTTGTTGTTGTATGAGTGTATATATGAGTATGTATGAGTGCGCGTGGATGTGTATGAGTGTATGTATGTATGAGTGTGTGTGTGTGTGCCGTGCCGGCCTTCATAGGTGATCGCTAAGAGCACTTGCCTCAGCAGTCTGTTAAATGCTATACAGGGGGATCTTGTCTTTGTTGCACAGTTAGCGCTGCACTGCACTAAAAACCCCGGTGATCCGAGTTCGAATCCTGCTCACGGTCAATATCGGTGACAGGGCCTTAGCCTCCGCTAGGTTAACTCGGTCTTAAATGAGTAGCTGGTGCAATGTATGAACATCAGCACTTGGGAGGCAAGAGCGGCTGAGCGTGGTGCTGGCCACACAATCCTCTCTCGTGTTTGGGAGATATGACGTAATTGAGGTCGTGTGCATGTTGAACAGCATTGATGGGCCTAAGACAAGAGCCCCATGGCACCAGCTTTTAGTGGCAACATCACGCTGTCAGTGACGGGCTGTGGCAAAAAAATTGCCAAGGAATTGTAAATACACCTGCCCAAATTCGGGCCCTTGGGCACATACTTATTTATTTTTAAAAATGGTTTATGTGACAAACTGTGTACCGTATTCTAATAGCTAGATTTGCGATGAGACTTATTAGCGTGATTTTGGCGTGCGATCTCATTGGCCCATTTTGGCTGGGTCCAAATAACTAATGGGTGGCCGGTGAGGAAGAATCTTCGGGGCTGCCGACTTTGGTGGTGAACTTAATTCCAACTAAGAGCGTAAATAAGCTATGAAGCACAACACATTAGAGATAATAAATAGATATTTGATTTGAAGCTTTCGTGACTGAAGGAATCTAGACTCTTTGGTTCTTTCGGTAAAGTCACGTAGAAATATAATAATCCCACCTGAGGACGATCGCTTGTGTGGCGATCGAAACGTCGTGATCTATTATTATTTCTCTACGTGACTTTACCGAAAGAACCAAAGAGTACGAATATATATTTTAATGTACATGTTCTACTCTGATGACATTTGCAATTTCCATACAGACCGACCCACCGGCCCTCAGAATGGACCGACCCACCGGGCAGTTGCCCAGACTGCCCTATGGCCAGTCCGGGCCTGCACACTGCCTCGACCTTCGTGTGCTCGTGTGAAGGGCGCATCGAGCACCACTCACTGCAGTCAGGCCCATTCACCGGCTGGGTGGATGGCCTAGTGGTGAATTCTATAAGGGAGGTGGGGTGGGGGGGGGGGCAATGGGGCCAATCGCTCCCCCCCTGACCCCGCCTCCTTGAGACCCAACATTTTGCCGGACAAATATAAATAAAAATGTTCAATTAACGTAGGGCACTATTTGGTACTCTGCTTTCCTTGCCAAACATTGCTATAGAGCTGCAGTTCTCGAAATCAGAGAAAACCCACACGGGTGCGGGCAACACTCGTTCCCGTACAGACGAAACAGATTTAGATTGGTCCGCACTTGCTGTACTACATTGTACTGGCGAGACGGGGTACGTCTCTTCCTTTACGCCCTACAGGAAGGGAGTTCCGCAACATCAACTCTTATCGCTACCTCCAAAGTGCTGGGTTACAGGCCACGTGCATAGCCATCACTGCAATTGTTTGGCAAATAAACAATGAAGCCAAACATGCAAAGTTGAACCTTTCTGAAAAAGCAAAACATGTAAAGTGAGGCTTTCCTAGATAATAAGTGGCTTAGTTTTATTATATTCGATAACAAAAACAAACTGGTAACTCGAGTGCGATTAGACAGACCTTCCAGACGACTTATTTTCGCAAGAAACTGGCCACCATTTTATTTTATCGCGGCGACGTTGCCATTGACAACGCCACGCCCATGTAACTGCGTCCAACCAATCAGAGACGCTCGAGCCACCACTCGGGCTCCTGGCGACAGACGGAGGGAGTTCCTGACATAGGATTTCAAAAATGAAAAAAAAAGAAAACAAAGAGAACCCGTTAGGTCCTACAAGCATCGCTATTAATAGCTATTGGCGTTTTTGGTGATTGCATGGGGGTCAGAGGAGCTGCAATGAGCCACACGCGTATGGATTACGTGAGCGTCTGCACGAGTCGCCTGCCCCGCTCCAATTCGTTTGTTATTGATTTTGTTTCGTTTGTAAAATGATAAAGAACTAAAGTAATAAAATAATAACAGCAATCGTCTTCCGCTGAATTAGAGCGCTCGCGTGAGGAGGCGTGCGTGCCGCCTCGATGGAGCGTGTAATCGCGCGGGCGGGGGAGGCAGGGGGGTTCAGAGTGGGGGCGATGCGGGCACACAGCCAGCTCTGCATGCGAATGAGATGATGGGCAAATTGGATGAACGAGGAAGTGAGAAGTGGAGAGATGCACCGGCGGGAGAGCGAGCACGCACGCGTGGGGCTCAAGAGTCGCGCCTTCCTCAAATACGAACGCCTCTTCACTCCCGGCCGTTCCACGTGTAACGAAGTAGGCAATTGGTCGTTGAAGCTCGCCGCATGCCACTAAAAAGTCTCAACCATTGGCCGAGGTCCGTGGCTACTTTGCATAATCACCTTAAAGGGAGAAGCTAGCGAAACGATAAACCTCTATTGTGGCCGGAGCGTGTAATCCCGTGGGCGGGGAAGCCATGGGGTTCAGAGTGAGGGGCTTTTCATTTCCTATGGGATCTGGCACGAGAATGAAGGTTGGCTGATTATAAAATAGAGCTTAGACTGCGGTCACGTGCGTAATTATAACACTCATGTTACGTCACTGTGCTGTCAACCCCGTACCTGTTAATAGGGATATTTTATGATGTAATTGGCGCTATGTATGTATGTTGAACTTCTTTCTCACCGTACGAAGCCAGCCGTGCTTATCGGATGGAAGTAGTGACCATGATTTAAAACCCTTCCCACCCCCCACCCTCTGTAATGTGGTCGGATAGCTCGAAACGCAAAGTTTGGGTCACAACAAAAAGCTGATGGATGGGTTGTATTTTAAAGATATTTACCCCCCCCCCCCCCCCTCCACCATCTTACATGCGATTAAACCACGAGGAGGACAGTCATTTTGGGTATTCTTACACAACCGGTCACTCCAGCAGTGTTCGTAGTCCTGGAGAGAGACTGGTCCCTCCTGTGAGAGTCTCTCACTTCCATCGCTGGCACACGGCCGCTCTGATTTTACCTTCCGAGATGTGACGAGATCAGACGTGTTTGATCATATGCTAAATAATGGTTTTCGTCGTGAAACCGTCCAGTGGTCGCCACCTACAGAAGATCACTTACGGGATCGTTAACATTCACTGGGTGAAAGGGCGTTAATGTTTTAGGGACGAGGTTTTGGGGACATTCGGTCTATGTGGTGCTCACCCGTATGAAGATCTCATCACAGCATTGAGGTCAGGGTGCGGCTCACGAGAAGATACAAGCGGTGACAGGCCACTCGCACGGCGTGCGGCATGTGCAGCCTCGGAGGGAACACTTGGCCTGAGACTGAGTACACGCCATGCTGTGCGATGGAATTTGAGAGACATTACACGTGACAAGTGGAAGAAACTCGCGTTCAGTGCTCGCATCGCCACGAGAGACAAATCGTGCAGAACGAGGGAACGCAATGAAGGTAAAACGCTCTTCTCTTTAGCGTTGCGAGCAGTTGGGGCTGCGATCAATGCGCGCATGGCGAGAAGACAAGGCCGAAATTGTACGCAGTCTCGACAGTTCATCCATAATCGGGCTGATGGACAAGTCTGTGTCCTGACAGAGAAAGGAATGGATAACATTGCTGAAGCTTGCGAAAATTTTTTTTTACATGGTCCCCTTGCAGTGCAATGCGATTGGTCGATCCATATTCATCATTCTCGTCATCCATGGCACCACAAGACTTTAATCTCAGTCTGGAATAAAAAATATATATTTGTCTCGCTCTTCAAACAATTCGCTCACAACCCACATCGCTTCAACCTTATTATAGAGCACCCGCCGTCCCTGTGTGTGATTACCTAGCTGTAGATACTTGTGCAAGGCCAGGTGGGAGCCAGGTGTGAGCCTCTTTAGTATTTATAGAAAGCTCTAGTTCAATTCAAAGGGATGTGGCTTGGTTTCTTTTACATTTCTATGGATTGACAGATTTAATCTGCTCTTGCAAAAAAAACGCATGTTATCAGAATCAGTATCCGATTAGCTATGAAGCTCTTTTTTGCATGCGCTTATAGATCATGTGATCCTGTGATGCAGGCTCACTTTTAGGTACGCATTCACCTCGCGTTAGAGCGGCGCTTCTCCCCACGTCAGGCCGTTGGACTTTTTTTCATCACCGATCGTTCCACGCGGGGGGAGGCAGAATTAGAGTGAAACCCAGTGGTCCTCAACGGCTCGAGTGGCTGATTCAGCGCGACACGCAGTCCCTAGCAGGATAGACGCGAAACCACGGGGGAAGAGACAAGTTAAAACAATGACGCCTGGAAAGGAAAAGTGAGATGTCACGTAATCTCCTCCGTCCACGAGCCAAACCTAAATTCACATTAACAAGGGGGGGGGGGGGGGGAGAGACGTGTGTCGGCGCACGCGGTCAGTGTAAGAGACGCTGATGCTGCTGCCGCCCGCTGCTACAATGGAAAGTCTGACATTGCACGTAGTTGTAGCGGTTATTGCACGGCGCTACGAACCCAGCTACCCGAGTTCGATTCCCGCTCATGGCCAACACCGGTGACGATTATCTGAACCGGTCCTGGGCCTCCCCTAGGTTGACTCTGCCTCAAATGAGTTCCCTTTTGCGGTGTTTAAGCATCGCCACTGGGGAGAGAACGGCGGTCGGGCGTGGTGCTGGCCACTCATCCCCTCGTGTACTGTTCCAGCCTCCATAGGTGTTGGCTAACAGCGCTTGCCCCAGAAGTCTGTATGTATGTTGAAGTTCTTTCGCACCGTACGTAGCCAACCGTGATAATTGGAGGTGCGGGGGAAGGACCACAAACTTAACACAAAAAGCAGTTGTATTTGTTCATAATGATGTTATATATTATAAATGCAACCGCTCACTCAAAACAATTAGCAACATTCTTCTACTGCAGCGCGCACCAATTCATTATCATCATCATCCGTTATTTAACATGAGACGCAGTTTGTCGATGACGGGTGTACAACGGTGCACTTTGGTTCATATCGATGTGTGGGGCTCTCTGATGATCATCACAAGTGCAGGCGGTTTGCCGATGAATAATCCCACGGTGTTTGCTGAATTCTATCGGCACATGTATAGTGTGCTAATTCACAGACACTAGTAGGAGGTACTCTCTCTCTCTCTCTCTTTCATTACGGCCTTCACAGCCTCAAGGGATAACCACATACTGGGCCGGGACAGCCAACATGCTTCCAGACCCACAGCTTGAAGAGGATGAAGATCACAACAAAGACAGCACGACGAGCTTCACTCCAGATCGCAGCAGCCCCGACTGTGAGTCGGAGCTCGCCTTATATCCTGCCCAGCGTGGCCAGGCTCCGCCCTCGGCCCCCGCACTCCTCTGTATCACCCAGAGGTCTCCGTGCCTTGCCCACAGGTGCAACAGGTAGAACGGGCTGTTACCCATAATTCTATCGTCTACCAATCGCCCAGCGGCACGCGCTCCACATGTGTAAGGACAGTACGGGGTGATGTAGGAACAGTACAGCTCCCCGGGACCATGCTTACTAATTAATGTCACGGGAGCAGGCAGGGTCACGTTAAGGTATTTGTGGGACCTAAGTGGTCGCTAATAATGATTGATGGGACAAGCATTGACAGGGTCACGTGAGGGGAAGCACGGGACCCAACGGTCGTAAATTGTAATGAGGGCAGAGAGAGACAGGAACGGGGTGTGGTGAGAGAGAGAGTTCGGGAATAGGGGCGTGGCCGGGTCGTGAGGGGGATAAAAGCCGGCGTGATACCGGGGCTCTGGGCTGCTGAAGTGGGGGCACTGCCGTCGTCTTCGTCACCCTGGAGTGGGCAGCTTGTGGTCTTGAAGGGCTTAGAGTTACGTTGTCTCAGAATAGAGTTACCTAGGTTACCCAGCTGTGTATAGTCACTCGCGGTTGCTCGTTAAGTTGTCGGCGGACTTCACTCATCATAAATATATACGAAGAGCAAGTGGGTGTCTCTGAGATCTACATGACACGTGTATCGTCGCGCGGTGTATTGTGAGGTTGGCGGGTGGAGTGGGTGGTGGCGCAGCGGTAAGAGCATTGCGCTACAAACCCAGCGCGCCCCGAGTTGGCATCCTCGCCACGGTCAACATAAGTGGAGGTGATATCTGACACCCCACCCCAATTCCTACCTTCACCAACCTACACTGACCAGCGTGGTGAAGTATGCTGAAACAACTCCCATTCCCCCCCCCCCACCACCCAATGACCGACACGGCGTGGCGAAGACCTTCATCCAGCAGTGGATTGACAAAGGGCCGTGCATTATTCATTTTATATTCACGGCTCGCATCGCCCGTGCATCTGCGGGGGCTTCACGGCCGGGTTGGAGGCGTGACGTCAGCGCGACGCACGAACCCGAGCCCACCCGCGCCACGGCCAGCCAGCAAAACTTTTTTTATATCCTGTATAGTTGCACTCCGGAGACACGAAACATCATCCAATATACGCACGCGTTTACAATGATTTGTGACCAAAGAGACGCTCACGTAGCCCGGAAATACAATGCATACGACAATGAGCCCCCGTACCATATCGCCTTAACAGACTGTTGGGGCGAGTACTGTTAGTAAAACCTATGAAGGCCGATGGACCCTACGCATACATACATACATACACGAACCTAAGAACGTCATTTCAAACCAGGAGACAACCCGCTGTCACCCGAGTCGCTTTTTTTTTTCAATGCAGGCAGAGGAAGCAATGTGCACGTGCACAGCCTTTGTGTTTAATGCAGACTTAATTAGGTGGTCGCTAACAGCACGTGCCCCCGACTGTGAGGAGAGTGAGCGACTCAAGTGGTACGACGAAGAAACCATATATCGCGTGCCCTCGATATATGAGAGTGTTCTCAGACAATGAATGCGCGTTCACCGCGTGGGACGAAACGCGAGCACCCCGGGAGTAAATCCACACGTGCGAGGGGGCAACACTCTATCCCGTGCAGATGCACCACACCTTGCTTTACCGCCGTCTCCTGGGGGTATCGCTCATCCTCGACGCCAACGGGAAGGTCTGTGAGTGATCCACTAACCCTTAACTGCTGTCTCCACAGCGCTGGGTTATACAGGCCACGCGCATAGCCACCACCACAATCTCTCCGGCGAATGAATCAACAGAGCCAGGCGTGCAGAGAGAAACCTTGCTTAGTTCACAGCTGTCACTGCCCTGTTCAGGCTTTACGGGGGATATGTCTTAGTTTACGTGTACGGTTTTTGTGCAAGTGTAACCATATATGTATCATTGTCTCCACGTACAAGTGTGTACTCTACAAGCACATTGTGTGTTTTGTATGTGTGGTAATATGCATGTGGAAGTGTATGTATGTATGTATACGTGTTAATGTACGGTTGTGTGAAAGTATGTCAAATATGTATATGTACACTGTGTGCTTGTGTCTGCATCTATATGTATTTATGTAGATTACTGTATATATGTACATATACATACACATTACTGCAAGGGCAGTGTGTGTATACATGTGTAGTGTAGCGGTTAGCGCACTGCCAACCCGGCCACCCGAGTTCGATTCTCGCTCACGGCCAACACCAGGTGACGATTATCTCAACCGGTACCTAGGCCTCCCGTAGGTCGACTCAGCCTCAAATGAGTACCTGGTGCGGTGTGTAAACATCGCCACTGGGGAGACAAAGGCGGCCGGGCGAGGTACTGGTCACCCACTTGCCCCAACAGTCTGTTAAGGCTATACGGGGGGATCTTTGTCTTTACTATGCATGTGTATATATATGTTTATGTATTCACGTGAGTATATTTGCGCACGTTGATATTGCATTGTATACACGTTCGTGTCTCTCTGTCTTTGTATGTTGGTGTGGGGAGCGACAGCGTGGTGGTTTGTGCACCGCGCTAAAATTCGGGCGACTCGAGTTCGATTTCCACTCACGGTCCCGTGTGGGCCTCCCCTAGGTCGACCCAGCCTTAAATAATAGCACTGAAGTGGCGCGTGTGTATGCACAGTACACGTATATATAAAAAAAACATCCGCATTTTTGGGGAGACAAAGGCGGCCGGGCGTGTGTGCTGGCCACTCCGCCTCGTGCGCGGCGCGTTGGGTCCCAATAGCTGCTACGACTTCGACCGCTATGGCGCTCCGCTAACAGCACTTGCCCGCAAGAGCCTGCGCGAGGCTACACGGGGGACCTTTGCCTCTGCCTGTTTGCTGTGCATTGCCTGCGGCGCGCGCCTTACTTCCGCCCTGCCCAACTTCAAACGACCAATCAGGGCGCTCGGCGCGCCCGACCGCGTGCACACGCGCGTGTAATTCCTATCCCTAGGATTCCATTATTTTTTTGTTTAAATTTAATTTTACACCTCACATATCAAACGGGGAATCCGCGAGCTCACACACACTATACACTCCACACACACACACACATCTTTAAGAGACAAAAGGATCATTGCCAGCCTCCCCCATCTGCTCGCGTATAAATGTGCAACAATATTAGTCTCATTATCATCGTCGTCGTCATTAATTCAGCTGCCTCAGCAGACCCAGTAGAAAGACATGAAGACGCTTTGAAACGAATAACCACCCGCCTCTAGCTATCCTAACCCCCTGTATAACGATCGCACGCCAGCTTTTGCTTCAAGTCAAACCTGAGCCTGCTGATGAGACCGCGAATGTGGAAACCGTCCCATGGTATTGAACCAATGCTGCTGATGTGACAATAAATACTGGACTCTTTTTGTTATATTAAATGCGGAGAGACAAATATGGGGGTGGGTGGGGGGGGTATTGTCGAGGTCCTCACTGGTAGTCCCACCACACCTCGCCATCGCTAACTTTCCGTATGCCAGATCAGGGGGGGGGGGCCCGCTAACATCAGTTACGACGTGGTGGGGTCAGTCAACATTGTTGTGTCGCATGCTTCGACTCGTCCCCGCCATAGGAGCGTGGGAGTTTCCACCACTGCCCGCTTGAAGAAGAACCCACCTTGAAGAGACGTTACGTATATGTCGTGCCGTCCCGGGTTTCGCACTTTGGGGGGGGGGGGGTCCCGCGCTTCGACGTCTCGGTTTCAGACGTAATGCTTTAGTTACTTTAGTCTGAAGGCGTCGGGGGGGGGGGGGCGGGGGGGGTGATGAGCCCCGGGCCTCGCACCCCACGATGGATGACCCTGCCTGTACGTACCTGTACACGCGGGCGGGTGGTCATGGCTAGCAAGGGCATATCCACCCGCCATCAACCGATTTACCAGCTTCGCCGTAGACGCAGCCTGTCGAATGAAACCTCTCGAATCCGGCCAGAGAGCGCTGGGTCACAGACGCCGTAGGTCGAACCACGCCGTCCGTGAACCCGTCGCCTCCCGGGCGGTGTTCAGCCTACCAAGCGCTCCGCAACCTTGCGCTGTCCTCGCGTGTTCGGCCATCGGGTTCCAACGTGAACGGTGCCTGCACCCAGATGCGGCGCGTGCGAACGTGCAGGGCCCACACGTTGACGCTGGCGGAAGGCTCCCAACCAGGTGGAGCTCGATAGAGAACTCTCCACAATGGAGTGTTTGGCCTACGCTCCCACGCTGTGCCAGTAGTC
The DNA here is from genome assembly GCF_048934315.1 of Petromyzon marinus. Lineage (NCBI taxonomy): Eukaryota > Metazoa > Chordata > Hyperoartia > Petromyzontiformes > Petromyzontidae > Petromyzon > Petromyzon marinus. The sequence goes on from NC_133671.1 coordinate 7,107,448, forward strand.
TTGGAAGAGGTGGGGGGGGGGGGGGCGAGGAGGCGGAGGTGGGAGAGGGGGGGGGGTGAACCCACATTTTACCCCCACAACACGCGACCTTTCGATCGACTTGCTGTAAATGTAGCCATTAATATTTGCCGTTATAGGCAGAGGTCGGGAGATTTAGATAGACCGAACGAAAACCCAAACCCGACCGTTGCTGCAACCGCCGCGCCAGGAGATCGAACCGGCGACGTCTGTGCGCGCCTGATTTACGATCCAAAACTCTCGCCCCGGCAGGTGAGAAAATGCCGCGTGGGAGGCCCCTGCTTGAGATTCCGGCTGCTCGCTGTGGTTCTGCGCAATTCCACCGGATTCCCGTGGGCTCGGCTCGAGAGATTGGGGAGACTGACAAACACAGGCAAAGGTCCCCCGCGTAGCCGACACAGGCTGCTCGGGCAGGTGCCGTTAACGGGTTAGCACCATATTTGCGATGGCCGGAACGGCACCCGAGGTGGTGGGTGACCAGCACCACGCCAGGCCACCTCTGTCTCCGCTCTGCTCTAGGTACTCATATTGAGGCCGAGTCGACCTGGCAGGAGGCCCAGAACCGGCAAAGATCGTTGGCGTCGATGTTGCCCGTAAGCAGGAGTCGAACTTGAGTTTTTGGCTGCTATAAATGTCCACGTGATAAGCCACGTGATTGGGCAGTGCACTGACCACTGCACTACCGCTACTCACATAGTGCTTACACAGACATGTATATTTGCATAATACACACGTGCAGATCCACACAATCATGTAGATATATGTGTATATACTATACACATGTGCGTGCATACAAAGACAAATAACCACTATATAGCCTTTAGAAGACGATTGGGGCAAGTGTTGTTTGTGTTGTTTCGCGCGTGTCCCCACTGCTGATGTTTACCCACCGCACCAGGTGCTCGTTTAATTCTGAGGTCCAGGACCGGTTTATATATTCACCGCTGTTATTGGTCATCAGCCGGAATCGAACTCGGGTCGCCTGGTTCATAGCGCATGGCGTTAACCACTACGATTCCGCTCACCATAAGCAACCACCAATGTAAAGATCCCCTTTAAGTCTTAACAGACTGTTGTGGCAAGTGCTGTTCGCGAATTCCCGTGAAGGCCGGCACGGTACGCGAGGGAGTGGGTGGCCAGCACCACACCCGGCCGCCTTTGTATCCCCAGGGGCGATGTTTACACACCGCACTAGGAACTCATTTAACGCTGAGTTGACCTAGGGGAGGCCCAAGACCGGTTCAGATAATCGTCACTGGTGTTGGCCGTGAGCTGGAATCGAACTCGGGTCACCGGGTTCGTAGCGCAATCAGCTAACCGCTACAACTACCGCACCCCACACACGTGTACACATATGTACACACACACACGTGTAAACTCACGTACGTACGTATACACACACACATGATTTCGCATCATCCATTCATACCTCTCTCGCCTAATCTCATTCCAAACCCCACCAAAGTCTAAGCACACACACACATGCATACACATGTGTGTACACAAAGCAGCTATATCTACAGGTATCTGTGTCACTCCGCCGTCACTTCTCCGACACAAGGCGGTGCACTGCTCTCGCTGTGGAGTTGTACGTTACTCGGGACAGCGCGTCTATCAGAGCGCAGTTCGGATATCACCACCGACTGTTGTACCCCGTGGGGAAAAAAAAACACAGATCGGAACAGGGGGGGGGGGGCGGAGGGAAGAGAGAAGAAGAGAAGGAATGGGAAACAAAAAGGAAATTTACAGAGAAAGAGCGAATAAATTGGAGTGAAGAGGTCAGGAGAGATGTGGAGAGGGGAGGATGAAGAGGCTCCATCAGGGCCTTCATACTGCTGCTGCTGCATGGAGGAGCAGTGGCGTCTGTTTTCAGAGTGGGTGGTGGCGAGGAGAGGGGGAGGTTTCAGAGTGGGCGGTGGCCACGCAGAAGTCACCTGATTTGCGGGAGGCTGGAGCTGACTTGGAGAGATCGAAATTGATGTTATAAGTATGCATGTTGAACTTCTTTCGCGCACCGTACGTAGCCACCCGTGCTAATCGGATGATAAGGCCCACATGTTGTTGTTGTTATTGTTAAACATGGCGCCACCATGAGGTCTGCGCTGTGTCCGACACCGTGGATCGGGTCACCTAATCCAGGGCAGTTAGCAAATCCATCACTGCTGCCCTTTAACTGGCGAGAGAGTGCGGCGGTGGTGGTGGTGGTGGTGGTGGCGGGGCTCCTGCACGTGGCTGGCTGCCCGCGACCCAGCGCTGTGAAGGCGGCCAGCGAGGGGGTTGGTGGATCACCGCGTTGCGTGAAACTCCCTCTCTACCCGTGCGCGTCGAGGAGGTGCCATGAACCGTGGCTCGCCAGGAGCACAGCAGTGGAGCAGGTGGTCTAATCGTTATCCGTTTCCATCTGTACGGGGGGGGACAGTGCTGCCCCCTCGCGTGGGGTTTTCTCGGGGTTCTCCGGTTTACTCCTCCACGTGAATAATAATAATAATAAAAATAATAAACACGATTCATCATGAATTGGCTGAACACATTTGCAAAAAAAACAATGGAGCAGTAGCAGCAGCAGCAGGAGGAGGAGGAGGAACCCTCCTGGGGAAAACAAAGAGTCATTGGACTCGGTGTGGCTCCTCCTGGATAAGCGAGTCGAGGGACAACAGTCGTCCCGCCGCCGTGGCAAGTTGTCAATTGCCATCGCCGGCTCATGGGCTCGGATGGTGATGCGCTCTGCACCCCGTTGCCCGCATGAGCAGGAAGGCGCTTTGATTTCACACGCAGTGACACGCATTGTGTCTGCGAGGCGCTATTAAGGGCAACCTTTAACGGTCGCCATCCGCTCTCCCTCCCCCCCCCCTTCTCTCACCACTCTACATCTGGCTGACGTATTTGTCTCCCCCTTAGCGGATGCCGGTCACAGAGTGACGGGTAAGTTATTCAAGGCTGAGTCGACCAAGGGGAGACCCAAACGCCGGTGTCAGTTACACCACCAAAAAATCTAAACAAAAAAAACAAAGATCCTTCCGGTATAGTCTGACTAGACTGTTGGGGGCACGGCGCACAAGAGGATTGGTTTGCTAGCACCACGCCCGGCCGCCTTTGTCTCTCGAGTGGAAATGTTCGCACACTGCACCAGGTACTCATTTGAGACTGAGTCGACCTAGGGGATGGCCCAGGACCGGTTTAATGATTATTTACCGATATTGGTCGTAAGCGGGAATGGGAACTCGGGTCGCCAGGTTCGTAGCGCAGTGCGCTAACCACTGCACATCATCGCTCTCCGACACACACACACAGACAGACAGACGTACCAACACAGACACACACACGTACACAAAGAAAAGGAGCGAGCGAGTGAGTGAGAGACGGGGAGGAGAGACGTGCGAGAGAGCGAGAGGGCGAGTCGGTCTCCCAGGTATAGAGTTCAGCTCTCCGTGAAACACGAACAGGTGAAAAAAAATCAGAGGCAGCTTATAAATAAGCAATGAGACGAGCCACACACGCGCGCACAGAGTAGCATGCCGCACAAAAACCACCCAAAGCCCATACACTTGCGCCTACACACACACACGGCGCATACGCAACACATCACCAGCCCACGCATGCAAGCAGCGAAACGAGTGCCCAATTACAGCAACTTACACGCGGTCTCCACGCACTGGATAAACCTAACGAGTTGCACGGATTTAAAAAAAAAGACGAAGATTCCCATTCCCCCCTCCCACCGTGTCGTCTGCACAGACTGTTTGGGCAATGCTGTTAGCGAGTGGCACCTACGAATGCAGGGACGGCACACTCTGGCGCGGTGTGACCAGCACCATGCCCGGGTGCATTCGTCTCCCCCCCAGTGCTGATGTTCACACGCCGCACCAGGTAGCCAGTTTTAAGGCTGAGTCGACTTGGGCGTGGCCCAGGAACGGTTTATGTAATACTCACCGGTTGTTGGTGGGTCTGCGAGCAGGAATCGGAACTCGGGGTCGCCGGGTTCGTATGGCAAGTGCGCTAACCGCGCCAATGACGCTTCACCCACACACACACACACAGACATGTGTAGTGTAAACTGGATACATGTACCATCACGGTCACGCGCAAAAAAAAATACCGTTGTCTTCATAGAACGGACATCATCAATGATTCCGCCCGCGACCAAATCGCGCGGAGATTTCGCCCCATCTCGTCAGACCACGGAAGCTCAGCTGGGATGTTGGGCCCGATTCGTCGCTAGCACGCACGATCGTGGCCACGCACGCGAGGTGGCGGGGATGCGTCGTGGGCAATTGAGGGGGGAGCGCACTAGCACAAACACATTTGGTTCTTTCGGTAAAGTCACCACGTAGAAGGGAAACATTAAAATAATAAAAAATATATAAAACAATAACATTCTCACGACGTTTCGACTGCAACACAAGCAGTCATCATCAGGCGCGAAAACCACAGCAAAAATTCTCGCTTATATTTTTTATATTATTTTATTGTTTCACCTTCTACGTGGTGACTTTACCGAAAGAACACAAGAATATGAATCCCTGCAGTCACGAAAGGTTTAAATCAAAACAAATATACGTGTTGTGCTGCACGCGTATGCTCCCACGCCTCGTTGTGCTCCTTCGCGTTCACGCACCCTGCACTGACCGGCGTGGTAAAGTGTGGTCAGACACCGGCCTCCGACCGCGCACGGCGCGTCGGAGGCCCTCCGCCCAGCGGTGGATCGGCCAAAGAGGCCTCACGCGTCAGTCAGAAACGGCATTTTTAGTTAGGCTGGAAGATCCGATGAGCTTCGAAGTTCTTCGTACGCACGTGCCCCAGTAGTTGAGACGTCATTGAAGCATCCCTGCCTTCGACCTAACAAAACAAAAACAAAAAACCACGGCTTAGAGGCCCGAGTGTCTGCGCTCCTCCTGCCTCGGAGTCTCCGTCACGATGAAGTCGGAGCCCAAAAAATGTGACCGACTTGACAGCGGCAACCGTGGAAACGCGCCGACTGCGAGCAACAACAACAACATCATCATCAGCAGCAGCATCAGGAGCAGCTGCTGAGACGACGACACCGCGAGGCTATGCCCGAGCCGCCTCCGTGCGGGGGGAGGTTATCGGCGCGGGTCGAGAGAACGCACTCAAGGTGAAGGCCCCAGGACGCGAGACGGCACCTGCAACGACGTCGCCTCGTCGCCCCATCTGCTCCGGTGTCGCGGGCACAGCGGACGATTGATTCAAACGCCGTCACTGACCTGGGGGGAACGCCTCTGTGCCCACACCGCCGCGCTCCCCCCCCCCCCCTGGCCACGAATGGTCGTCAGTGGTTTGGCGATGCCGCACGGTGTCACCATGCGGCGGTGGAGTCTCCCGAGGCGGATGCGGCTCTTTGAACTGCCACGTGCGGCTCTATCGGAGGGGCGTAACGTCGATCGCGGTGGTCGTACAGGATCATGAATGTCTCCCGTTCTCTTGTGGAAAACTGTTAATAGTTACACTTTTATATCTATATAAAACACTTGGCTCTTTACAGGACGTCATTGGCGCTTTTTGGCTCTCGGTCTGTTACAGGTTGGCCACTCCTGCGGAGTCGCTGTGACCGACATGAAATGATGATTCCCAGCTATCGGTGTCTCCACCTCCTCACCGCTTCATCTCCGCTCGGGATTCCAACCGCAACATCTCGACCACGTGGTTTCTCTTTCCAGCGTCGACTCCGGCTATCTCTCTCAGTCGAGCCCCGAGTCCAACATCCGGGTCACACACACACACAACACGCACACACACACACACAATACACACACAACACACACACACAACACACATACAACACACATACAACACATACAACACACACACAACACACACACAACGTACATACAACACACATACAACACACACACACACAACACGCACACACAACACGCACACACAACACGCACACACAACACACACACAACACACACACACACAACACACACACAATACACACACAACACACACACAATACACACACAACACACACAACACACATACAACACACACAACGTACATACAACACGCACACACAACACGCACACACAACACGCACACACAACACGCACACACACAACACACACAACACACAACACGCACACAACACACACAACACACACACACACAACACACATCTCGGGGCGCTGCATCAATGTAACTGATGCGCGCCCCATCACCGGCGACTTTCAGTGACCACCGGCGTCGCCGCGTGAACTTCATCCTCAGTCAGTCTCATCGTCAATCATTCTCACCAATCGCACGGCGCGTGCTGCTTGCGACGACTTAATGCGTGGACATGAAGGGAGGATTCTGCTGAACCGCGCAGAGGTATGCGGCCCGGGTGGTTCGCGAGTACCAGGACGTGAGAAGTCCTCTCGTGCGCGACTGCCCTCTCGCATCTGGCTCGTCAATAGGCAGCAGATGTTCAGCTAATCTGGAGCCCAATATTTAGAGCGATCTATATATGATATCTCAAGAGAGAGGCTGTAATTTGAACGCGTAGGATTTCGCGACCAATATTTTCATTATTAGAGGCTTTTTTTGGGGGGGTGCTAGATCGCGTAAAATTTTTTAATGCGTCGTTAAACTCGCCACAATCGCACACATTATTGGCGGAACGTCGCCGTATTCGAATTGTGAACGTTGTGGATTTACTCTCCAACACACCGCTGTGCCGAACGAGTAACGAATTGGCAGGTGTCGTTAACGTGACAGACCTCTACTGAATGGCTGTGTCGGGTGGTGTCCGGTTTAACAACACATTTGGATGTACGCGACCTCACCCAAAAACCTCTGTTGTGGATACTAAGGCTGTAATTGTGCAGCGACGAATCGAGGCATATTCATTCTGAAACCTGGCCATGCACGCGGCGGATCGCGTTTGTAAATACAATAATGTTTGTTGTTTATGTAAATGGAATGCAAATGGTATGCTAATGCGACATTTTGACGAACTGGGCGCCAACGGATATGGAAATACTAGACGGAACGCGGAGGGCGTCGATTCGACCGCCCGTCGTCGTCGTCGGGGTTGGGGAGGGGGGTAGAAAACGGGAGGGCATCGCCTGGAATTGAGAGGCTAGAGCCAGAGTCATTCCTTTCGTGGCCAAGCATTGACTCGGCGGCAGAGAGCATCGTGGTGAGACGCTCTTGCTTGCAGACGCTCCGTAAATTAACCTCGCAATCATTCTCTTCGAGAGGGGTGGCGCTGCGGTTAGCGCCCCCACCCCCACCCCCCGTCCTCGACTCCTTCTCAGAACGGGGGTGAGAACTGAAACGTCGGTCAAGTGTCCTTTTTTTGTTTTTGTTTTACCCCACCGGCGCTGACGAGCAGCCTGTCCGCGTTGGGTTCGAGTCCGGATGCGAATCAGCGGAGAGATGGCGCGCATGGGCGATGAGGTGTGCCTGAGGAGGAGGAAGATGAGGAGGAGGTAGGGGAGGAGGAGGTAGGGGAGGAGGAGGGGAGAAATCGAGACGTGCTCGACCGCGTATGCGCGTGTGTGCATAGCGGAATTGAATTCTCATATAAACATTTTTTTTAGCTTATTTTCAATCTATTTTTTCAAAGGAAGTAATTTTGTTTGCTTAATTTTTTTTTCTCTCCCCCCCTTCTACCGAAATTGAGAGATTTCTGGAAGTGGACAAAAATCGAATTTATTTATTTACGGCAATTATATATTTATTTACATTTCGGGGGTTGGGGGGGTAGAGCGGTGGTAGCCGCGTACGTAAACCCACGCTCGGCCGCTCTCCTAATTTGACTTCGCCCCCCCCCCTCTCCCGCCCCCCACGCCCCTCACGCCCCCACCCCTCCCTCCCTCCCTCCCTCCCTCCCTCCCTCCCTCCTCGTGCGTAAATAATTGTGCGTGTGTGCGTGTTCTTAGGGTTGCACAACAGCCCGGTCGGGCCCTCGTGACTTTACCAGCAGCTCCGACGCGAAGCCTGCTGTAAGACGTGGCTTAGCGTAGAGAGCATCCTTGGCGGGGGACAGCCGTGCCATTTCTCTCCGCGTTTCCCGTGAAGCGCAATGCACTTGGTCTATCATCATCACCACCACCATCATCGTCATCATCATCGTCACCACCATCATCATCATCATCGTCGTCGTCATCGTCGTCACCACCATCATCACCACCATCATCGTCGTTATCGTCGTCACCATCATCATCATCATCGTTGTCACCACCATCATCGTCATCGTCACCACCATCATCGTCATCATCGTCACCATCATCATCATCATTGTCACCACCATCATCGTCATCATCATCATCGTCATCATCATCGTCACCACCATCATCGTCACCATCATCGTCATCATCGTGACCACCATCATCGTCACCATCATCGTCATCATCGTCACCACCAATATCGTCATCATCACCGTCACCACCATCATCATCGTCGTCGACGTCCCGAGCATTCAATGTCCCGCCCAGTATAAACATTTGCCTCCCTCCGCACAGCGCTCTTTCACGGCTCGCGTAGTTTCATCCTCGGCGAGAGAAATCGCCCTACTCTCTTCTCCTTGAGCGACTCTTCAGCGGCGGGGACAATGTGGGAAGGCCCCTGGCAGCCGGGTCGGTGAGTCTGGGGGTTCTATTCCAGATTTTCCATGAATTTCCGCTGATTTTTGCAGACATTTCGATGCATTTTTTTCAAACTTCTCAATCTTTCAGTTAACACTAAATACAAAGACAAAGCGCCCCCCCTCCACTATAGCCTTAACCGACTGTGAGAGGCAAGTGCTGCTAGCGAGCACCTTTGACCAGCACGGCACACGAAGGCGTTGATGTTTACACACCGCACCAGGTACTCATTTGAGGCTGAGTCAACCTAAGGGATTCCCAGTACCGGTTCAGATAATCGTTACTGGTGCTGGTGGCCGTGAGCAAGAGTTCGAACCCGGGTTGCTGGGCTCATAGCGCACCGCACTAGCCACTACACTACCGCTCCCCATTCAGTTAACGCCAAACAGATTATGTCAAACACGAGTTAAACAATTGCCGTGGAATTGAGAAATCCTTAAAATCATTGTACGTATTCTTAGCTCTTTCGGTAAAGTCACGTTGAAGGGAAACAATAAAATAATAAAATAATAATATATATAAACACAGGTGTCACCTGATGATGACCGTTTGTGTTATGGTCGAAACGTCGTGAGAATTGTTTTATTGTTTAATATATATTTTATTATTTTATTGTTTCCCTTCAACGTGACTTTACCGAAAGAGCTAAGAATATGAATTACTGCAGTCACGAAAGCTTTGAATCAAAATCATTGCACGTATTTCTTTGTCATTACTCGACGCTTTATTCTCAACGAGGGCTATTCTGCCTCCTACCGCTACGATCTCTGTACGACGGTGCTCGTTTCTGAAACCTATGTCTTCAGAGGCAGTGGCGGATGCGCCCGTGGTTTCAAGTTCTAAACGAGATGGATACAAAATGTGTTTGATCTCCGCTTTGAGTTATATTCTACGGTGAGTCCTCGCTTGACGCGTGTTCACACAGTTGCGTTTTTGCTGTCACGCGGTTATGCCATTCAGGAGCACTTCGCACAACGCAAAAAAGTGCCCGTCATAATGCAGCACGAGGCCGTTATAACGCGGAACGCGCTCGTTATAACGCGATTCCTGAGCGGTCGACGAAGAACTGCTTTGTTGAGTTACACGGCTGAGTGGTGCAGTGATAGAGTACGCTGAATGATGCAGCAACACGGCGGCGTACCCTAAGTTATTTATCCCCTCCATCTCACTATTTTAGCGACGTATCTCCCGAGTTAAACGAGGACTTACGCTATATACAACTTAATTTATTGCCTCGTTTGAATCAGAATGTGTTCATAATTCAGGTTTTATTTGGGTTAGAGCGCATGAATGTAAAAGTGTCGTTCAACCCGCCACCACCAGACAGCCAATTAGTAAAGGTTTGTCACGTAAACAGAACATGGCAATTCGTTACTAGTACAGCACTAACCGGTGTATTGGAGAGTAAATCCAAAACATTTACAATCTGAGTACGTTTTGCCAATAATTACAACCCGCATCATCAGGCGGCAGCCAGATCTAACCCCAAAAAACCACCCTGCAATATGGATGATATTGGTCTGCGAAAGCCTACGTGTTAAACCAGGATGTGTTGTCAATGTTACTCTTCACTGGGTGTATATATATGAAAGAGAAAATTCACACATGGCTGATTCACACCTGGCAGGACCGTGAGAGATGGCCACGACTTGGGGAGATCTTCATCCAGCAGTGGAGAGATCATGGCTGATCATGGCATATGTTAGGTCCCCCCTTTCCAAAATTAGACTTTTAGTGTCAATGGGCTCTCGCTTGGAATTAATATATATAATTGATCGATAGGGGTTTATGTACAGTATGTTGAACTTCGTTCGCACCGTACGTCGCCAACAATGCTAATCGGAGGTGCGGTGGAACAACAACAACTCAACACACAAAAAGCAGTTCTAAAGAAATGGGTTTTCAATTTGGAAACGAAGATTACAGATTGATTGATATGGCAGACTACCGCGGACTCTTTGATCTGGCCTCGTATTGTTTAGCAACGCAAAACAAACCGGGCGAGATATCCCCGTGGATCTCACGCAAGGAGTGGGAGGAGATCATCACGGAGCAGACTCGTCTCAGAAAATATTCCGGGGGGGGGGGGGCGCGCACGCGCGCATTACTGACGCCCGCGTGACCTACATCATCCCGACTCGGGTGATTGTGTTTACAATTCTTCTGCGCTCCAATCGCCAGGTTTAACTTTCCTAAAAATAAAATAGCGGTGAAATAAATAAAATATCCCCCACCCACCTACCCACCCACCCCTCTTGCACCCACAAAGCAAGGCCCTGCGAAAGCTGTCAGTAATTTCTGCCTTTTCTCCAGACTTAGTCAACAGAACGGAGCTCGCGCGAGGCGTTTGTTGGGCCCTGAATTGGGTCATCAAATCAGCGGAGCGGAGCGCTGTACGTGCGCTGCGTGCGTGTGCTGGAGGGGAGCGGTAGTGTAGCGATTAGCGCGCTGCACTACGAACCCAGCGTCCCGAGTTCGATTCCCACTCACGGCCAACGTCAGTGACGATTACTGAATGTAGGTCGACTCAGTCTCAAGTGAGTACCTGGTGCGGTGTGTAAACATCGCCACTAGGGAGACAAAGGCGGCCGGGCGTGGTGCTGGCCACCTACCTCCTCGTGTACCGTACCGGCCTTCATAGGTGTTACAGGCTAACAGCACTTGTCCCAATAGCCTGTTACGGCTATACGTGGGATCTTTGTCTTGTCTTTATGTTGTCTCTGTGTGGCTCCCGCGAGGTGCGATTGGTCAATGTTGATCCCCTCTCTTTTGAAACGAAGTTTGCTAGAATTGTCCATCCGAGTGACCAAAGACGAAGCTCCCCCGTATTGCCTATGACAAGACCTTTGAGCAAATGCTCGTAGCGAGCACCTACGAAGGACGAAAACGGCGCGCTCACGGTCGGCGCCGTAGCCAGGGCCACGCCCGGTCGCCTTCGTCTGCCAAGTGCCGACGTGTACACACCGCAGTGCCTGGCGCTCGAGTCGTCCGAGGGACCGGGGTTCGTAGCGCAGTGGGCTCACGGCCAGAGCCGCGGGGACCCGGGGACATGGTGGGGAGAACCCGCGGGGACCCGGGGACATGGTGGGGAGAACCCGCGGGGACCCGGGGACATGGTGGGGAGAACCCGCGGGGACCAGGGGACATGGTGGGGAGAACCCGCGGGCAGCAGCAGCAGCGGCGGCGGCTGCGGCGGCACCAGAGGGTCGACGGATTGTTGCATCTAAAGATCGTGAGATTGGCATCGGCTTGGAAAGGCATTTCATCTTCAGTTCAGTATATTTCAGTTCAGTTGATTTTGAAGTGCCCGCTGAGCTAAGTAGCTATTAAGAGAAGAATACATGAACAGTACAAATGCATACATGAAAATGAGGGTAAGAAAGTATGCAATTTGAAATATAAAATGTATCTTTCAAAGTTTTGAGCTAATTAAGGAATCCAAAAAAGTGCAAGATTCAGGCATAAAAAGTGCCAGTCGTAAAACACACCGTTTCCCAAGAAACACTACATTTAAATCTCCAATAAAGTGTTAAATATGTATACATTACATAAATGCGCCACCAGTCAACAACGACATTGCACCGAGCAAAAACATCGCATCGTTAAAAAAAGAGTAGTACAGACAAGCCACAAGTCAAAGGAGCTTACTTACAGTAGATGGATCGTGGCTGGTAATGCATTTTACGCATTTTTAAAATAAATCTAAAAACTAAGCTAAATAAGTAAATTTTTATTTTATTTTACCAGGTAAGGCCCACTGAGCTACGTAGCACTTATTCTTAGTTTTTTCGGTAAAGTCACGTTGAAGGGAAACAACAAAATAATAAAATATATATAAAACAATACAAAATTCTCACGACGTTTCGACCATAACCCACCTGAAGACGACCGTTTGAGTTATGGTCGAAACGTCGTGAGAATTTTTTTATTGTTTTATATATTTTATTATTTTGTTGTTTCCCTTCAACGTGACTTTACCGAAAAAACTAAGAATATGAATTACTGCAGTCACGAAAGCTTTAAATCAAAATTTACGTAGCTCTTTTCCAGAAGCGACCTGGCCACAAATGGCAGCTCAACGAATTGGCTTACATCGCGTGGACATTTGTAGCAGCCACATACTCTCAATCAAGTTAATGGCGACCGGTATAAAATTGCATTCGTGCATTACTGCACGCGTCGTGATGTCCACCGCCATCGGATGCCTCGAGTAGTCGTCTCGACCCGGGTTCTCGGTGGCCTTCCGCGCTGCTCCGTCTCGCACGCTCGGCAGTAGCATCTTACCAGTCCCAATGCACAGAACGACCCCTTCTCGCCGTGTCCTCTTCCACAAGTGCCAGGCGTGGGTTCACCGCGTTACTTTCCACGAAATTCTTCGCGTTCTCCAAAGGCCAGAAGCTTATTTATTTCCAAAGTTGCTTTTGTGTAAGGGTCCGACTCTCTGGCCCGTATCGCAACGAGGACATTATTGCTGCCTCAAACACCCATCCCTTAACACGACAGTCGACCTCTCTCCTCTGTTCCAAAGTGGTTTATGGCGACCATAAAAATAAAATTAGCTCCGCTTGTAGCAAATTCATGGCTTGACCTCCTTCTCACAACACCCCCCCCCCCCCACGAGATGCAGAGCATGAAGACATGTGTCGCCGTGATTATTATTCCGGGAAAGCCTCACTGAATCCCAATATTTCCTTTTTGAAGGAGTGCCCTTTATTGCAATAATAAAAATTAATTATTACAAATTATTAATAAGTATTTCTAATTCTTGTTAATAAGTATTACTAATTAATTATTGCTAATAAATAGTAATAATGCGAATTATTAATAATATTACTAATTATTAATAATAATAATAATTGTATTTTCGATTTAATGCTTTCGTGACTGCAGGGATTCATATTTTTGGTTCTTTCGGTAAAGTCACGTAGAAGGGAAATAATAAATTAATACAAATAAAACAATAAAATTATCACGACGTTTCGATTGCAACACACGCAATCATCATCAGGTGTGAAAACCACGGCAAGAAAATTTGAAAAAGTGGCGTTTTTTTTTACGTTAGCACCACGGACAGCAACTGGACGGTTGTTCAGACGGACGAGTCCATTTATTGAAAACCCTTTGTCAAGTCACTGCTGGATAAAGGCCTCCACATGCCGTGTCTGTTATTGATGGGGGGGGGGGGGGGGTGGTGGGCAGGACTGGTTTTCAGACTTCACTCACTACTGATGCAGGAGGTTGTGGGTTTGATACTGACCCTGATGTGTGTTGTATATTTGGAGTTTGCAGTTCTCTCTCTCTCTATCCCCGTGGTCGCGTGAATGTTTCTCCGGGTCCTCCCTCCACATTTAGTATTTGGCTGCTATAAATGTTCACATGATAAGCCACTTCGTTGAGATACCATTTGTGGCCAGGTCGCTTCTGAAAAAGGGCTATGTAGCTCAGTGGCCCTTACCTGGTAATATAAAAAAAAATTGTTTAATTTTAGATGTTTTATTTTAGCCCTGTTCAGGTTCACAGGGCAGTGAGATAATCATTGCACCACCACTCCTCACTACTCCATATTAGCCTCACCGAATCAAGTGAGAATATGGATTCAATAAACCCGATGGGCATTCGTTTTTATCGCATTGTACTTGTAATGGGAAACGCTTGATCAGGCTTAAAAATGCGCGCCAGGGTCTTAATCTGATCCTTGTTGATACTTAACACAATAGATAAGCACACAATACGTCTACTTCACACGCCCGTCACTCCACATAATAAAATAAAAACATATTTCTCTTACAGCCCATCGGTCGTACGGCCCTCTTGGAGTGCATGATTTCAGCAGCAGCAGCAGCAGCGTTGATTCAGCACAAGCAGCACTCTGGACAAGTTTCGGCATTCAGCGACTCATGGAGGGGGGATGGAGGGGGACAGGGGGGGGGGGGGATGGGGGGGGACCGTGGGCCCGAGCGGCCATTACCGTGAAGGCCATCATTCGGACGCATGTACGTCTGTCTGAAAGACCTTCACAGCTCATCGAATATCTCCAGTATCAATACAAATTCTGAGAAAGGATAGGTTTTACCCTTTCTGGAAATAAAACAGGAGGCGTTAAGATGGTCACGCAACAAATAGATACCTTTTGCAAGGCGCCGAGTCTGCATTAACCTTGCAAAAGGGTGACTATTTGGTGTTTGAACATCTTAACACCTCTTCCATTGCCAGAAAGGGTGAAGCCTATTTTTATCCTCGCCTCTCCTGACCCTTTGCTCCCGTTTCTCCATCCCTGTCCCATCTTCTTCTCCTTTCCTGTCCCCTTTTTATTTCAACCCCCCTCCCCACCATGCGTTACATCCTCGACGCTACTTCGCTTTCCCGTGATGTGCCGCTACGGGTACCAAGTTTATCTTTCTCAATTTGTTGAGTCGGCCGGTCTAAAATGACAACGTGTACCCACGTGCAGCTCTTGGAAGCTGGCGGTCTGCACAATGCCGCGTGTTTTTTTTTCCCTACACGCAGTGCTGCACCAAGTAACAGTGCTGTTACTTTTCGATTTCAAGCTTTCGTGACTGCAATGATTCATCTTCTTTGGTTTTTTCGGTAAAGTCACGTAGAATGAGAATAAAATAATAAATTGATCAAATAAAATAACACAATAATATTCTCACGACGTTTCGGCCACAACACAAGCGGCCTTCATCAGGTGAAGGGACGAGACTGTCTGGTAGGACAGCGCTGGAGTGATATCAACCCTTGACGTGATGCTGCGATGTTGCCAAACCTTCACTTGCCAAGGCGTGACAGAGTGTACCTCCCTTGCGGGGTTTTCTCTGCGTGCTTAAGGTCTCCTCCCACATGTAAACATTCAGGAATTAGGGGAAAAGGTCTCAATGCAGAGAGGACCTCAGAGTTCTAGATTTAAAGCAAGTCCACTGGCACGTACAACACCTATTTTCTAAAATCGGCCAATCAAATGCTAATTTTTATGCTAATTCCTTTGTCAGGACACCTTGTTTGCTCGCACATAGCTTAAAGGTCCGCGGTCTGAGCGTGGCCGTGTTTCACTCCAGCGCTGTCCTCGAGACAGCCTGGTCCCTTCACCTGATGAAGGCCGCTTGTGTTGTGGCCGAAACGTCGTGATTTTTGTTGTTGTTTGATTTTTTTACCTACGTGACTTTACCGAATCGAACCAAAGAGTAAGGACCTCAGAGCTTGGGCAATGGTTGGTACCGCTGGCTTCTCACCGCGTGGCTGCTGCTGCTGCTGTTGCTGACTTCCGGCTCGTCTGCCGTTCCTCCTCATGGTGCCTCTGAGTCGTCCCCACTCGCTCTACGAGAGCGAGAGGATACTGCCTGGCATCGCCGGCTCAGCGTTACAAATTTTTTATTTTTATTGTTGTAAATGGGTTTATATTTCCACAACACATCATCATCACCATCATGATCAACACGACGATGCTCCTCCTATCAAATGGCAATCAAATTGCCCGTGTTGGAAATTCAACATTGTTGTTGTGGGGAGAGGGGGGAGGGCGATGACCACTTTTGTGCAGGCTGGCAGGGTAGAAGCGAGCGAGCGAGAGAGAGAGAGCGAGACCGCTGGACAGAGAGAGAGCGAGAAAAAGCGAGAGAGAGATCGTGAAAGAGCGGGAGAGAGAGATCGTGAAAGAGCGGGAGAGAGATCGTGAAAGAGCGAGAGAGAGATCGTGAAAGAGCGGGAGAGAGAGATCGTGAAAGAGCGAGAGAGAGATCGTGAAAGAGCGGGAGAGCACGAGATGGCGAGAGCGCTGGAGAGAGAAAGCGAGAAAGAGACTTTGACTTTTAAACAACTTTTATTGCCACCAGCAGCAACATACACAATCACCAGCAAACAAATAAAACAAACGCTATAAATCCACGCGCTGTGGCGCTAAATGCACCGCGCACAACACAAAAGAAAAGTCACGTGGTGGTGGTGGTGGTGGTCATCACGCACGCCACGGTGACGAGCGAGCGCTTCAGAAGGTGAACACGAGGAGGGTGCCGTCCACGCCGGTACAGAGAGGGGCTTTTCTGGCTCCCCAGCGTTCAAAGAAGACACTCACATCACCAACATGTGTGTGGTATGCGTGCTTTAGCCGGACCCATGCCTTAAGCAGGCCCCTGAACACTGGAAGCAGCACAGAGCAGCCGTCAGTGTCACCTTCCAGCATCTTTTTTCTCGTTCTGTGACACCGCCATCTTCGCCTGAGCACAGGCTAAGTTGGCGAGGTCATGGCGCTTGTTAGCCAGGTAAGGCACCACCCCATATACGAAGCTGCTGTTGTAGAAGGGCACCCCCAGTTTCCTGAAGATGTCCCCCAAAAGGCGGAACATTGGTTAGAGCCGCTGGCAGCGTAAGTACCGGTGGGGTAGATGCACAAGTCTGTTACCCCTGGCGAGATTCGGCTGAGCCACACGGCCGATGGAAACGTGCAGTGTGCCAATCTCCACTGGAGGTCACCGCAGCGTTTGGATAACGGGAGACTTTGTACATTTGTTTCCACCGAGGGGCGGCCGCAATGAGGGGAGAGAAATGGTCTCTCCATTTTGTGTGTCCGGTAGGTCGGCCAGGTCCCGGGAATGCAGCGCCTTGACACAGCCACGTGTAGAGCGCTTTGTTCGGGGCGCTCTTCAGGGGCACGTTCCTGCAGCCTCGGAGCTTCAGCAGCTTGCCGGAGTCGCTGTGGCCAGGGGGCTGCGCGCAGGAGAAGCACAACTCCTTCATGGCGCGGAGCGACGTCCCGCAGCAGCTTCTCCCCGGCGAGCGTGGACCGGAGTCCCCTAGCGGTGTTGGCGATCTCAGCTGCAGTCTTCCACTCGGGCTGGTGGGCTCCTGCACGAGGTGGAAGACTGTCCGCAGCCCCGCTGATGTGAGGCGTTGAGCCAGGGTCCTCTCTCCTCTGATTCCCTGGAAGAGGCCGTTGCAGAACAAGGGGCTCGTTCAGGAACTGCGCGAGGTCGTAGGGCGCGCGCGTTCTGCTCCACTCGAAGCTCCGCCACTCGTCCAAGAGGCTCCGGTGATAACCTGGCAGCCTCGTGTAGTCGACCAGGCTCAGGTCCATCAGGAAGAGCTCCTGTCCGTACCCCAGGCACCCCCCTGCATTCCTCAGCAGGGCGAGGGCCGGCGACTTCCAGGGTAGCTCCTCCCGGTCGTACAGCAGCCGCCTGACTGCCACGAGCCTGAAACTCGTGACCCTGGTGGCGACGTCCACCAGACCTTGGCCACCATCACCCACCGGCAGGCAGAAAACGCCCGGCCTGAGCCGGTGCTTCCCGTGCCAGACGAAGTGCGCGAGTGAACGGTTGACTCTGGTGAGCAGCCAAGCAGGAGGCTGGAGGGCCTTGGTCTCGTGCCACAGCACGGATGCTGCCAGGGTGTTCGCGATGAGCACTCGGCCCCTGAAGGACATCTGCGGAGCGAGGCGTGGTGCCCATGTCAGAGAGCACGGAAGAGAGCGGGAGAGAGATCGAGAAAGAGCGGGAGAGAGAGAGCGCGCGAGAGAGCGCGCGCAAGGGAGAGACAGAGAGATGAGCACACGGCTGGCCCCGTAACTCGCGCGAGCGTGGCGCTCAGAGCGGCCTCAACACCGGCGCTGGGGACGCCACGCGGCGCTCACTCACTCGGGGTAATGCCTCCCCCATCCCTCCCCCCATCGCTACCAGCCCCCCACCCCCCTCCTGTTCCCGCACGTGGCTTCTTTGTGTCTGCAGGGGGCCCGGATAATGGAGCGGCAGCTTAGCTCCCGCACTGTCGCTCGTAATGCAGCTGCAGAATTAATTGAGAAAGGGGTCAGAGGAGAATAGATTACGCAAGAAACAACAAACTCCAGAGATATGCAGTTTTTGTTAAATGCTCTTTAGAACGTGTTTATATTTGCATACGCAAACGAGGGATGGAGCGGTGGCGCGGTCGGTCGGCGCACTGCGTTTTGAACCGTTCCTGAGCCATGTTCCTTCACCAATTTGCACTGACCAGCGTGGTGAAGTATGGTCAAACAACGCCCCCCCCCCCCCCCCCAGGGAGTTCAGGCCTTCATCCAACAGTGGATGACAAAGGGCTGTACAAACACATTCGTCTCCGCACGATGGTTCCCTCCGCGTAGGGCCGGTACGATCGCGATCGCGTTGCGGGAATTCAAAAGTGGGTCGCTCTGTGGGTTGGAATGACCTCCCGCCATGGGAATGTGGAATTTTTTTGCCAGTACTGTCGCAGTGTCGCCGCTGTCCGTTGGAACGCGACGTCGCCTTGGACGTTCGAACTCGAATTATAACACGGGCGATGTTGTTCGCGTGTAAGCGAAGAGACCACACGTGGTTGCACTCGTTTATCGTGGTCATTAATGTGAGAGGATGCACGCAGAAACACACGCGGCTCTTATCTTCGCCCGTGTTTGTGAGCGGGGCTTCAAAGGCCGCTGCCGAAGGGCCGAAGCGGGCGAGCCTCGTTAATGAGAAATCACGCTCGCTTGGAGTCGCCTCACACGTCACAGTAGGGACGAACTCCACAGGTCCCAAAAAAAAAGAAGAAAAAAAAACGTGCGTCGATAAAAAAGTGACCGTAAAACAAGAAAAAATGTAAAATATATAATCGGTGACGTTTCGGACAACTACCCCTATTTCATGGGTCCGATTGGGTACATATAAGGTGTGACCAAAGTGTTAAATGCGTGCGTGTGTGCATTGCTCGCCAGCATTACCGTGTGCGCTGAAGCGGCAATGAACTGGGCACGTGTGTTCATCACGTGACAACTCAATTATCAATTTTGCTGCGTCGGGTGGCGGAGGGTGTACGACGCGCAATTCAATGGCGCCGTCTGATGCCCCCCGCCTCCTCACCGCAAATATAGTCGACTCAATGATGAGCCGTAATGCTGCGCGTCACTTTAACGAGCATTGAAGTTGATCGATGAAGAACTAGGAGACCCCTGTATCGAACACTCTATTACCCGACTGACGGACATTATTGTGTGTGCGTGTGTAGCTATCGTGGAGGGGGGGGGGGGGGTGTTAGCGAGCACCTATTAACGCCTCTGATTAGCGCGGTTGGCTACGTACGGTGCGAATGAAGTTCAACATACATACAAATCCGGCACGGCACACGGTGGGGAGCGTTGGCTGGGTTGGGGGGGGGGGGTGGGGGGCGCACCACGCCCGGCCGCCTTTGTCTCCCCAATGCTGTTTTATACTCACTGCACCAGGTCAGAATGAGAATGTTTCTTCTTTCCTGGAGGAATCCGATGAGCTGTGAAGCTCTTTTTTACAGATGTCCACTAGGGGCGAGTCAGAAAGTTACAACAGCAAAAAACCGATTCGAGGTGCAAAGTATTGGAGAGGTAAGCAAGTCACTAAAATTGCGAAACATATCATTTGTACTTATACATTAAGTTTTTCAATTCCTGACGATTCTTCAACACCGAATGCAAGTTTTGGCAAAGCATCAACGCAACAATAATACGGCTGAGTCGAACACAGGACCGGTTCCAATATTCGCCACTATTATTGTTTGCCGCGAGCGGGAGTTGAGCTCGGGTGGCCAGTGCGAGTTCATGAAGCAAGTCCGTAGCCATGGAGTCAACATTGGGGGGGACCAAATTTTCCAGGGGGTCCCCCCCTCCCCCGAAAAAAAAATCTAAATTTGAAAACGAATTTCCTGCCTAAAATATCCAAAAATTCACTAAGACATAGGATGGACTTTCTATTTATTTTTTCACAATGATGTCTAATAGTGTATTGTTGTATTTACATTGCTCTGTTTTTTCTTTATTACCTTTTCTTGTTTCATTGTTTGTGATAGCAGAGATTAGGGATTAATAAAGTACAACCATAACCACAATCATATAAACAGAAATCTATTGTATAGCAATATATTGGGGGGTACTTTTTGAGCATATTTGAATATTGTGGGGGGATGTGTGTGTCGCCCCCCCCCCAATATATATTATAATTACGGCCTTGTGGTGAAGGGTGCGGAGGAAGGCCCAGGCAAAAGAGTCGCGAGATTAACGTGTGTCCAGGCGCTATTACAATCCACATTGTTAGTGCGTGTTGCGTGTTCTTTGATTCACTGACGCCAGGCAGCTGCTACTGATCCCTCGATTGAAACTGAAAGCTTGGAGACACGGGACTGTCTCGGCGCTTATGGGCTGCGCTCGTAGAACTTACGCTCCCCCCTCCCCCCCCTTTCACTCACCCCCTCCCCCCTTCGAGCCAATAAGGGACTCAGAGTCCATCAGCAGAACCTCGCTGAGTCTCAAGACTGTTGTTCAACAGGGTCCTACATTGAGACATTTGAGCGATTCCCCTGACGGAAGGAGGTGGTTAATTTATATTCGCGAGTCAACGGGAGAGCCCCCGAGGCAAACCGACAGCGAGCGAGGGAGGATGACGCTCAGAGGTTTACGAGTTTCGCAAATCTCTGCGTGGCCCACCAACTCCATCACTCCGAAGCGCTGGATCACGGGCGTGCATCGCCACCACCGCAGAAGTAATCGGTTCCGGTGCAGCGATGTGTGCGTGTTTGTCTGTGGGCTTGTTGTTGTGTGGGGGGGGGGGGGGGCGGTAGTGTAGCAGGTTAGCGCGATGCGCTGCGAGCAAGGTTACCCGAGTTCGATTTCCGCTCACGGCCAAATGAGTACCTGGTGCGGTGTGCAACCATCTGCCGCTAGGGAGGTAAAAAGGCGTCCGTGCGTGGTGCTGTCCACCCACTCCCTCCTGTGCCGTGTCGGCCTGCATAGGTGCTCTCTAACAGCACTTTCCCCAACAGTGTAATTAAGACTATACGGGGTATCTCTGTCTTTGTTGTTGCTCGTGAAGGACGCTGCTGCTACTGGGTAGTTGGAGGCAGTCGCCCTCCAACAACAACAACGGAGGGCAGAGGAGCGACGCTCACGTCAACGAGCGGAGCGCCGGGCGGATAAAGCACAGCAAGTTGGCACAGTAGGGGGGCACAGGTGGTGGACCTGCCAGTCATCTCAGTCAGTCAGCCCATGGCCTCCTGTCAACGAGCCTTCGACACTTCACGCTGCCTCAAAGTGCACCTAGCATGGCACGAGCGCCGTGGTGACGTCACGAGTAGTGCAGTGGTTAGCGCACCGGACTAGCGAACCCTACGAACGGAGTTCGATTCCCAGGACCAATCATGAACAGTGGCGAATATTTGATCCAGTCCTGGGCCTCCTCTAGGTAGGCTCAGCCTTAAATGAGTACATACCTGGTGCAGTGTGTCAACATCAATGGCGGCCGCGCGTGGTGCTGACCCCCTCCCCCACCAACCCTCGTGTGCCGTAGCGGCCTTCAGAGTAAGCTGGCTAACAAGCACTTGCCCTTGCAGTCTGCTGAAGGCTACACGGGGGATCTTTGTAATTTGGTGTGTAAACATCAGCGCCGGGGGATCGTCAAAATAAATACCACTTCTATTGTCTTTGTGCGAACTCATCCTCGGGATAGTCCTGTGTAGTCACAGGCGCGCCCGCCAGAGCAACGTGGAATTTCCACCACCGGCTCCGTGGCCGCTGAAATATACAAACAATCCACCGTGTTTCAGATAATGCGCAAACCCCCACCACCTTTTGTGACTTACTGGACGGCGATCGTCCTCTGGATGTGAATGGCATTCGCCACAACGAAGTGGAGTTTGCGTTAGTGACCGCCGAAGGGGGTTGCATTCCACTTCACTCGCACGGCCATGGGTCAACTGTTGACTCCGACCTTGACCTATGCCGCAGCCCTCGACACAGCAGCCGAGCTTTGTTGAGAACCAGGTGAAGGCCCCTTGAGGCCAGCGAACGGAGAGAGGGGGCTGGAGGTGGAGGGGCGGAAAGTGACACAGAGAGTCGACCGCAGAAGTAAAGGGACAGCGTTAAGGTGGGGGTGGTGGCAAGTGAAGAGAGAGAGGGAGGGAGAGAGTGCGGAGAGAGCGGGTTAGCGGTGAGGGCGGGTGAGTAGGCACGATGCCGCAGGGAGCTGGGTGGAGGCGGCAGCTGGCGCGTGTCGCGGGAGAGGGCGCGCGCCGCGCTCCCTCTCGACTCCGAAGCGAGCGCCGACGAGGAGCGGTGGCGCAGCGGTGAGCGACACCGCGGCGCGACGAACCCGCCCAACCAGCGGCGAGGTTCCGTTCATTGGCCATGCATACGGCACGACTCGCCTCGGACATCCCTTCCCCTAGGTCGACTCGGACTTTAATTCGTGCCTGACGGCGTTGTTCACGTGCATCTACACGGACGACCCCCCCCCCCCTTCACCGATCCACTGCTGGATGAGGGCCCTCCCCACGCCGCGCGGTTTCGTGGATTGTTTCACCGTCGCTGGCCGGGGCGGTTTTGTGTGCGCGGCGATCATAGACAGTCAGCATAGTACAGTACAACAGTGGGCATTGCTGCGCTGCCCTCTGCTGACAACGCAGTTCAGATAGCAGCTTTCGTATGCGCAGTGGTCGCCCATCCGAGCACTCTGCAGGCTCAAGTCCCGCTTAGCTTGTAATAACACGTGAGGTCGGGCGTAGTGCGGGTGACTGCAGAAAGCCACTTGTAAACATCAACACGATGAGTTCAATGTTTCTTTTCTAGGAGGGAATTGATACATTGTTTATTAATTTGCGTGTAAGATCTTCACAGCCGATTCATGTTGAGTCGTGTTTATTATTGTTGTTATTCACGTGTTGGAGGAAACCGGGGCACCCGGAGAAACCCCACGCCTTGCGCGAGGGGGCAACGCTCTATCCCCCGTACAGATGGAAGCAGTTGGGCATTAGCCCACTTGCTGTCCTGCCTTCTCCTGGAGAGCCAGGGTATGGCACCTTTTCGACGCCCGCGGTGGAGGGAGTTTCACACCATCTGTGTGGCTTTCGTGGATAAAATGAAACATCGTTCTTATTATTCTTGGTTCTTTCGGTAAAGTCACGTAGAAGGGAAACAATAACATAATAAAAATATAAAACAATAAAATTATCACGACGTTTCGACTGCAACACAAGCAATCATCAGGTGTGCTGTGTTTTTTTGTATATTGTTTCCCTTCTACGTGTGACTTTACCGAACGAACCAAGAATATGAATCCCTGCAGTCACGAAAGCTTTAAATCGAAATCGTTATCATTGTAACAATGTGCGAGACAAAGACGGCTGGGGAGAATCCACCGTTGCGGGAACACCTTCCTGGCGAGTGACGTGCCCACCTTAATAGGTGCTCGCTGAAGTTTCGGCGTGGAGACGCGCAGTTGTCACCCTGTGATGAACTCGGACGGTCGGTGAACACAAAATGTTCGTCTATGAGCAGGGATAGGCGACCTGCGGGCTCTTTGGCTGCCCCGTTTTTGCGGGCAGACCGTTTAAAAAATAATAATAATAATCTTACAACGTCAATTTAATCTGAGCATTATTGATTAAATATGACAGGGAATGGGTCACTGCGGAATGTCTTGGCGGTAACAAAATGTCCAACAGTCAAATTATCGTGGGGGGGGGGGGGGGGGAGGGACTAAATAGACGCAGTTTATTCCATGACCAATTTTGTTTAAGTCAGAATTTATTTCATCTGCTGTATGCCTGCTGTCGTGTTTGCGTACAAGCAACTCTGCGTCTCATGCGGCTCTCTGAACTATTTTTTTTGTCAAAGACAACAACAACAGCAACAACAACAACAAACGGCTCTTCTTCGTGTTCTTTGAAAGGTTGCCGATCCCTGGGCTTGAGCAATGCAATGGGGGTTCACCAACTCCGGACAACGTGGGGCGTACAGGGAGTCCGCAGATGTCCTGGCGCCCCCTAGTGCGGCGAGCCTGCGAACGAATCGGCTCATTAACGTCTGGCGAGCGCATCACCTCCGTTAAGAGCCGACGCCGCGACATCGGGGTCTCTGTAAGGAACTACCGATTGTGCAATGCGTGGGCGTCGATCGTGCGCGTGGTGAAACGTGGGGCGAAATGGTATTGTGAAGTGTTTACCGTCTGTCTGTTTGTTATTTTTGAGATCCGTTTGAACACACGCTCAAAAGAGAATCCATTCGCTGTGAATTGCCGCATCTTAATGACTGCTCCAAATCGCCTGGTTGCCACTTTGATATTTTATGTTTGGGTCAAGTATCGAGGACCGGGGGGGGGGGGGGGGGCGAGCCAGATTCGATTCCCACTCCCGGCCAACACCAATGACGATGATCTGAACCAGTTCTGGGCCTGCCCTAGGTCGGCTCAGCCTGAAGTAAGTACTTCTTCCTTGCGATGTAAACATCGCCACTGGGGAGACAAAGGCGTCCGTGAGCGATATTGGCAACACACTCCCTCGTGTGCCGTGTCGGATTTCATAGGTGCTCGCTAACAGCACTTGCCCCAACAGTCAAGTGCAGATATACGGGGGATCTCTCTTTGGGGTTGACCATACTTCCCCACGTTGGTCAGTACGAGTTGCTGCAAGGACGTGAAAAGTACAAAAATCGGTTCCTGGTATCACGTGCCACTGATGTTAGCCGTGAATGCGCAAACGCTGCACCACCGCTCCATCCACAAGCGCTTGCGTACCCAAGGTCAAGGAGTTTTGCCAATATCGAAGCAGTATATATATAAAAAAACCCCCACCACAATTCAACTTCTCATTTAACAAATGCGTGCCACTCAAGAGCAACGGAGAATTCGCGCAGGGCCCCCGCTCCACCGTTTGTGAGAACGACGCAGTGAATACGAGAGCGAGCGAAACCACTGAATTGGCAATCAAAAGAGGAGCCATTTCACCACCCCGCCCGACCCCCTGCTCGCTGGCGATGCTGGAGGCCACCACCGCCCGTGCTCGGGAGGAGGCCCGACTCTACAGCGGCTCTCCTCCCGCTCGGCTCGCTCGCCTCCCTTTGTCTCCGCGCGTCGCCCGCCTCCACCCAGGATGCTTGCTGGGTCACACGCGGCGGCGGGTGGAGTGAAGAGTCTCCCTCCTCCCTCTCCGTCGTCGTCGTCGTCGTCCTCCGCAGCGGAGCGCGTCCATTCGCTTACGTCGCGAGGGCCGGGTGGGGAGGGGTGGATTTGGAGGCGGCGGGGGGAGGAGCGCCAATATATCCCCGTGATTATGTCGCGGCTTGGCCGGCTGTGGTGGGCCTTGTAAGGGTGGTGGGTGGAGGAGGAGGGGGGGGATGGTGGTATGGGGGGGGGGGGTGCGGGGGGGTGCAGGGGGGGGGGGGTTCCCCCGTAGCCCCCACCCCCCATGGAGAAGGCGCAAGCGCGCGCGACCCGCGCGCTCATCATTAGCGGCTGCGCGCGCCCGGGACGCGCGAGTCTCGGTCCTGCGAGCATCGAGTCGCTCACAACAACAACGACGACGACACTCACCGCCGCAACCGCCAACATTAACTATCATTCGCAATAACAAGCAGCCGACAGCATAATCCTCCACTGTTAGCGACGCATAACCTGGTGCTTGACCAAACGAACGGGGCTTGTTCGGGTCAAAATCGTAACCGATATTGAGATGTGGAGCCAGGCGTGGACGGGTTGCCGGTGACATATGGTGTTGGCGGTGGTCGTGCCGCACACTCTCTCTCTCTCCGCTCCCGCGTCTCCCCTCGCTCCCTTCCCGTGACTCGCTCCCTGACGCGGGACGTTGTCGTCTCCCTACCTCCCAACCTCCCCACCTCCCCTTACCGCCGCGTCTCCCCCCCCCCCCTCCCGCGCGAGGCGGCTCCGCTGCCGGGTGGAGAGTGGTGGGTCCG
Source organism: Petromyzon marinus (assembly GCF_048934315.1). Lineage (NCBI taxonomy): Eukaryota > Metazoa > Chordata > Hyperoartia > Petromyzontiformes > Petromyzontidae > Petromyzon > Petromyzon marinus. The sequence continues at coordinate 7,133,749 of NC_133671.1, forward strand.
CGCACTTTGACGCGGATGGATGAGAAGACTCTCAGCCTTCTATTCAAATCGGATACATTGCCCTCCAGGTGAGGAGTGAGTGTAGTGTATTGTGTGTGTGTCTTTGTCTATACCGTGTAGGGTTTTCTTTCGGGGGGGGGGGGGGAGAAGTGGCGCAGTGGTTAGCGCGCTGTGCTACGCACCCCGGCGACCCGAGTTCGATTCCCGGTCACGTATAAGGTGAGCACCTATAGGCTCAAGTCCCGCTTAGCTTGTGCTCGCTAACAGAGTACTTGCCCCAACAGTCTGTTAAAGGCTTATACGGGGGACCTTTGTCTTGTGTATGCATGTATGCGTGTGTGTATATTTGTGCGTGTATTTTCATGTACGTGCGTGTTGCCTTTGTGTGCTCCGCCAGCGCCCTTAATAGGTGCTCGCTAACTCCACGCGCATTCCGTAAGGTTCAACGGCGCGATCGTTGCGTTGTGTGCGCGCGCACAGGGTGCTCGCTAACACCACTTGCCCCAACAGTCTGATCTTTGTTTTTATTCCGTGTGTATTTGCATGCCTCGCGACCGCAGTCGGATTTGCCAACAGTAAATGTATGCACAGATATTCACACCCGGCTAAGCCGTGCCATGCGATGTCTGTTCATATGTAGGCGTGTGTGTGTGTGTTACATGTATGTACCGGTGGTGAGCGGTAGTGTAGCGGTGAGCGCGCTGCGCTACGAACCTGGCGTCCCGAGTTAGTAATCCCACTCATAGGTGCTCGCTAACAGCACTTGCCCCAACAGTCTGTTAAGGCTATACGGGGGATCCTTGTATTTTACATGTATGTATCCGCGCACATATTGTTTTGTATTTGCGTACGCGTTCAACTGCCGCGAATGTTGGTGTATATTATAAAGAAAATGTATGCACTTACTTCAGTGTATGCGTGCGAGTGTGCATGGCATGCCTGTTCGTATACACGTAAATACCCATTGTATTCACGCGTGCAATGTATGCGTACGTGCGATCGTATACACGTAATGGCACAAATATGTACGTGAATATTATTTATGTGTATAGATGTTTTGTTCATTTCATGTAATAACACAAAATATGTCCACGCGTATTTATTATGCGCGTGCGTAGCCTGTATTTAGCGGCCGTGTAGCGCTCAGCGCGCCGCGCTACGAACTCGACAACCCGAGTTCGATTCCCGCTCGCGGCCAACACCGGTGACGATTATCTGAACCGGTACCTGGGCCTCCCCTAGGTCGACTCGGCCTCAAATGTGTAAACGTCACCACTCGGGATACAAATGCGGCCGGGCGTGGTGCTGACCACCCACCCCCGTCGTGTGCCGTGCCGGCCTTCATAGGCGCTGCTCGCCAGCAGCAAATCTGCCCCAATAGTCCGCTCACAACTTTACGGGGGAATATTTTTTTTCTTTGTTATGTATGTAATAACACTAATACGCAAACGCACATTGCGCAATTATTGCGATTGTATCCTTGCCAAGCGTTGACCGTTGTAAAAATAAATAAATATCTACAAACCGCGTCGCTTCACAGAACTAGGAACCAGCCGGCCATCGTATCCAGCGCAAATTGTCATCGGCAGAGGCGGAGGGGGGGGTGGGTGCTGTAGCCACAAGAACCCTCACCACACCTCACCACTAACTGTGTGGGCGCAAACCCATTTCATACAGCTGCTGGTGTGGATGGCTACGGAAGTCGGGGAGGGGGGTGAGCGTGATTTAAGAAACTTACACTTGTTTTTAACTGCCGGAGTGCAGCCGATTCGCACAATCACTCCGACAGTCGCCTTTGTTTAACGCTCTGTATATGCATCATTTCCCGGGAACAGATGTAAAAAAAAAAATATCGGTTACATTCCGTACGGTTGCCGGTATTGCAGCAATAAGGAAAACCCGATTTTAACCGCCGCAGTATATGCTGCATACGAATATACACAAACACACACACACGTATACAGCTTGCGTCAATTGTGTCGTTCACATGCACGCGTGACATCTGTCAGTGTTTTCAGGGCACACACACACACGCGCATATACTTATGATTTACTTACACATTTCGTGACGCTGCGCACTCATTCTCTGTACGTAAACTCGCTCGTGAAATCCAAACTCGGAGTCATGACAACGTTTTTTTTTAAATTAATTAACCACCAGCTAACCGTGTAGGTATATACGTAAAGAAAAATACTATCATTATTAAATGTTAATTGATCAATTTATATGTATATACACACACATTTATTGTGTGTATATACATCTCCAAAAGTATTTTCAAAATAACACAGCAGCACACTGTCGGTGTATTTTGATATTCATTGTGACGGGTGCTCAGACTTGCGTCTCAACCATTCTACCGCAATCCTAGAGAGAGGAAACAATCTCTGACCCCCCGGGTCCGGGATTCGAACTCTGTTCTTGTTGTAGACTGCGATGCGAGCGCGCTAACCATCACCCACGCACCCACGTGCCTGTACTGAACATGTGCGCAAAAAGAAGGTTAGAGCTCATCGGATTCCTCAAGTTTAAATAAGGATTGTAATATATATGTTAATGTTACACGGAAAGACCCATATATTTTCATTGTTAAGATCGTTTTAATATCATCGCTGTGGGGTAAAAGAAATATATTAACGTTTAATAAATAAAATAAAAATGCTTTTGATAATATATATGCTATGATTGAGGGTCACTGCCCGAAACGTCGCATATTATTTATTAATGTCGTCCTTTTAAGGCCACAGTATTTATTGACGAATGTGTTAAGTTTACTGAATTGCATATTATATGGTGCTATATGTAAATATGCTGGGGTATGTGCACGTATTCGACTGCACGGTCGATTCACAAATAAGTACTGTATGTTCAATCGGATTTGATATGGGTCAATAAAAAACGCAGATCCCCCGTATAGCCTCGAACAGACTATTGGGGCAAGTGCTGTTAGCGAGCACCTATGAAGGCCGTCCCGGCGCACGAGGGCTGGGTGGCCAACACCACGCCCGGCCGCCTTTGTCTCCCTAGTGCCGATGTTTACACACCGCACCAGGTACTCATTTGAGGCTGAGTCGACCTAGGAGAGGCCCGGGACGGGTTCAAATAATCGTCACCGGTGGTGTTGGTGGCCGTGAGCGGGGAATCGAATCCGGCTCTCGCGGGTTCGTAGCGCAGCGTAGCGCTAACCGCTACACCACCGCTCCCCGCCTCCACCACCACCACCGCCGCCGCTGTCGTGCACGTGGCAATCGGCGTTGCAATAACGAGATAATAGCTCCCATGTCTGCCTTTTTTGTTTGTTACCGAAGACACCGACGATGTCACGAACATTCGGTGCTGTTTCAACCGTGAACCTGGGCCGCTGGTTCGTACGAAGCAAAGCGCAATGCGAGTGCCGACTGAAAAGGCCGCCGTATAACTGCACAAATTCGCTGCGCCGGCGTGATAATGACGTCCCATTACACAGGTTTCGCTTGGCACGCGTTTTTTAGGAAACAATAATTATAGTTACCGCTGGCGATGTCGCTCGTGCATCGAGAGCAAGCGAGCCAGCTCCACCCGCACACACGACACTATGTATACACAGATGTTCGAAACGATCTTAACATATTATTGTAAATGAACGTCTGATAATTGTTTTGTGTTTATATACATGTATGTATTCCTATTCAATCGATCGAATTTTATCATTTGAGGTGTTTGTACACTTATTAGTGTGCGTTTGTACGTGAGTTAGGGTGCAGTCTGGTTTAAGGTTCGGGGGAGCGGTGGCGGAGTGGTTAGGGCACTGCGTGACGAAGCCTGGCAATCCGAGTTCGATTCCCACTCACAACCGGTTAATAACATCGGCGAATATTTGAACCGAGCCTCCTATAGGTCTACTCTGCCTTAAATTAGTACCTGGTGAGTGAGGTGGGTAAAAAAAACATCAGCACTGGCCGTGTTGACCACCCACCCCCTCCTCGTGTGCCGTGCCGGCCTTCATAGGTGGTGCTCGCTAACAGTACTTGCCCCAACAGTCTGTTAAATGATATCTGTTTCGTCTTTATTTGCTTGACGGTTGAGCTGCAAATGTTTGTCACATCGCACGCACGTGGTGAGTGTCGGTGATGGCACTGCGAGTGAGTCGAGGTGGCACTGCGAGTGAGTCGAGATGGCAATGCGAGTGAGTCGAGGTGGCACTGCGAGTGAGTCGGGGTGGCACTGCGAGTGAGTCGGGGTGGCACTGCGAGTGAGTCGAGGTGGCACTGCGAGTCGAGGTGATACTGCTGAAGCACCGGGAGTGAGTTGGGCCGGCGTTGCGAGTCGCACTGGTCCAGAATGGGGAATCGTGACCCCCAAGCTGACCCGCCAGGAAGTCGTAGCGCGCGAGCTCTGATTAAAGAGTTCCCCAGTCTCCTGACACAGTTGTTTTCTTCTTAGACGTGCAATTGTACTTACTTGATCATCGTCGTAATCATGATCGATGTCCCAACGCTTTAATCCCCGCCCTCAAATCATTCGCAGCCCAAAAGGACTTTTGACTCGCTCCTTAAATCACTCGGAGCTCACGGCTCACGTCGCTTCATCGCCGGGAGTGATTGTCCAACTGTGGAGACGCGGAACGCAGACAGCTCAAGTGGATGCTTTGTAAAGATTTCTCTGCGGGGGGGGGGGGTTGGCTTTCTGATTTTGCTCCAGATTTCTTTGAAGGATGTTTTTTTTTCCTTCATATTTATCCGTTGGAATAATCTTGTTTTTATTGAAAGAAAACAAACCCCAATATTATTCCAAACAGCTGTCGTTATTACATTAATAAATCATATTCTTGGTTCTTTCGGTAAAGTCACGTAGTAGGGAAACAATAAAATATTTTTTTATATTTAAAATGTTTTATATTTTTATTATTTTATTGTTTCCCTTCTACGTGACTTTACCGAAAGAACCAAGCATATGAATCTCTGCAGTCACGAAAGCTTTAAGTCAAAATTAATAAATCACTTAAATGTCCAGTCTTTAACAGAACCTCTGCCCTTTATTTTTCGGTGTGAATGACGCGGGGCTGAGATACAATCATTGACAACCGCAACAACAACCACCAAACGAACAACAACATGATTGAGTAATTTATTCATCCCGGAAAGACTCGCAGAGCCTCGTGACCCCTTATCAGGAGAGTTCTGAGTTGGGACCTTTAGCCATGTGCATTTATAATATGAAGTGTTTTGAATGGCGAGGTAGGAAACTGGAGTAAGCAACATCCTCATCATCAGCCATTGTTTATCCACTGCTGGATGGAGACCTCCCCATGCAGTCTCAGTCCTGCCGTTGGACCGATCTCATCGCTCCATCTCCGCGTTGGTCGCCCTCTCCGTGTACCCGGACAATACCGAGGGGCTAGCGATAAAAGTTTCGCGCAAGAGAGATACGCAACCTACTTGCTGCGCTGCCGACTGCAGCACTGGGGCCATCTCGTAGCCCTCTAAGGCGAGTGTGGGGCACACGTAAAGGCGTCCGTTTGATTTTCTTATAAATGATCTGGACTTGATTTATTTATTAAACCTGATGCTGTAAAGCAAAAGGCTGACGGATGTAGTGGTGCCCAGAGATGGCTTTGGGTGGTGAGCTCGGAAGGTAGGTGGGCGAGGTTAGCCCACTTGTCGTTCGACTTCACAAGCCCAAAGATGCGAGTTCAACGCCAGGTTCGGGCGAGATTTCTGCTTGGTCGATTGTAAAAAAAAAAGGATAGAGGAGGCTACACCGCTTTGTGAAAAGACCGCAGTGGTCGTGCTATGGATGGGGTCGGCTCCGTCATAGGAATGTGGAATTTGTACCGCTGGCTCAGGCTCACCGTGCATGAGAGATGAGTATTGTCCCATCGCTGCGTTTGACAATCAAACGCAAAAGTCAACACACTCCTTGACAACACTGCTTTAAACATATTTCACCTGCGATGTTCCAGGCAGTGGTCCGTCTTCGTAGCATTGAGAAGCAGGCACTTTTCATGTATATATTATTGGATAGTTTAGATTGTTGGCACTCTTGTTGTTTGGTGACATTGAATGCTGCAATCACTTCAAGGTGTGGCTGTCATACACCCGGCAAGGAGATATAACGCTTCTTTCAGTCGACGTGTGTTCCTGTGTATGTGTTTAATAGGTTGCTGTGTATGCGTGTTTAATAGGTGGGGAGTGGTAGTGGTGATGTAGCGGTTCGCGCGCTGCGTTACGAACCTGGTGACCCGAGTTCGATTCCCGCTCACGGCCACCAACAGCAGTGACGATTATCTGAATTGATCATGGGCCACCCCTAGGTGGACTCAGCCTAAAATAAACACCTGGTGCGGTGCGTAAAAATATCACCACCTAAGAGACAAAGGCTGCTGAGCGTGGTGCTGGCCACCCACCCCCTCGTGCGCCGTTCCGGCCTTCATAGGTGCTCGCTAACAGCACTTGCCCCAACAGTCTGTTAAGGCTATACGGGGGATCTCAGTTTGTTTTGTGTCGCTAATAGAACTTGCCCCAGCTGTCTGTGCACGCTCCACAGTGGATCGCTGTCTTTGGATGTGCGTGTGTGTTGTGTAAGTGAAAATGTTGTTAGCGAGCACCTATTAATTCCGACACCGTGGACGAGAGGATTAATTTGTCTTTGTGTGTGTGAGCAGTGTTGGCAAAGTGGTTCGCGCACTGTGCTACCGACCTGGGGACCAGAGTTTGACTATATTATCGATCACGGCTAACAACAGTAGCGATTATCCAAACCGGTTTTGGACCATCCCTGGGTCGACTCAGCCTGACATTATAGCACTTGGAGCGATGCGCGAAATTTAAAATATGTAAACAAAGGCGGCCGGGCGTGGCATTATCCACATTATTCGTTCGCGTGCCGTACCGACCTTAATAGGTGTTCGCTGACAGGACTTTTCCCAGCAGCATGTACAATGATGACACGTTTGGGGTTAATTATGTAGCGTAGGGAGCGGCAGCGTACCGGTTAGCGAGCTGCCGCTACGAACCCGGCGACACGAGTTCGATTCCCGCTCACGGACAACACCAGTAACGATCATCTGAACCGGTCCTGGGCCTCCCCTAGGTAGACTCGGCCTCAAATTAGTACCTGGTGCGGTGTGTAAACATCAGCACGGGAGAGGCAAAGGCGGCATGGTCGTCGTTGGCCACCGGACCCCCTCGGGTGCCGTTCCGACCTTCATAAGTGACAGCTAACGGCACTTGCCCCAACAGTCTGTTAAGGCTGCACGGGGCCGCCTTGTCTTTGTTTATGTACGGGGCGCTTGTGACCAGCTGTTCGCAAGCAGGATTTCCCTTAGCCGTCTGAGACCTTTGTCTTCTGGGTTCGATTCCTGGGCCCTCCCTTGTGTCGGATACGCGTTAAATTAGTGATACAGCACCTGGAGCGGTGTGTGTGTAAAGAAAAAAAGCATCCCATCGGCATTTGGGGGAGACAAAGGCGGCCGGGAATTTTAGTGGGCACAACCACCAACATCCGTGCGCCGTGTCGATGCTCGCTAACGACGCTTGCCCCATACAGTCCGTCAATATCTGAATGGTATACGTATATACAAAGATCCCCCGTATAGCCTTGAACGACTTGGGGCAAGTGCTGTTAGCGAGCACCTATTAAGGCCGGGACGGTACAAGAGGGGGTGGGTGGCCAGCACCACGCCTGACCGCCTTTGCGTATATACACGTGTATATATATATACACACACACATATATACATACATATACTCTATTCAAAAAGTATTTTTAAGCGCTGCACGTTTACAAACAACCGCCGTTCGCCACTAAGTGGCGGTGACGCCACCACGGCTCTTGTGCCAGGCTAGGTGCACCTTGATGCCACTTGAAGTGTCGAAGGCTCGCTGGCAGGAGGTAAATGGGAGCGACCCAGGTAGTTCCATGGGGTTGACCGACTGAGTTGACTCACGTATGCATCAGCTGTATTCCTCACTGTGCCGTAACACTCACACGTATATTCACGGGTACGTGTGTGTGCGCACTGTGCAGTACATATATACGTATATACATCGTATTGGTTTGTGTGCATCAGTATATGTAGGACGGTATGTATACATGCAATGCATTTATGAACGTGCATGTTCGTGAATGAGTTGCTGTGTTGATACTCGGTATATATGTGTCGGGTGCGGCATACATGCATTAATGTGTGTGTACGTGTGTAGCGTATACTAGTTAATGTGTATGTTTGCATATATGCGTTTTCAGCGGACAGTATGTATGCATTCATGTATATTCTATATGTATGTGTAGCTATATATGTATGTGAATGTATGTATTTAGGTGTGTATTTTGGCAGTATATGTGTAAGTATATTAATGTATGTACAGTATTCACGCTTGTATTTGGGCAGTGTATATGTATGCATTGTGGTATATTAGAATGTTAATATATGTTAACAGTGAGTGTATATAGGTGTGTATGAGTGGTACGTATACGTATATATTAATCTATACATGCTTACACAGAGGCATGCATTGAGTTGGCACAGCGGGGAGCGGTGGCGCAGTGGTTGGCGCGTTGCGCTACAACCCCGGCGGCACGAGTTCGATTCCCGCTCACGGCCAGTAACAGTGGCGTATAAAAACGAACCGGGCCTGGGCCTCCCCGAGGTCGACTCGGCCTCAAATTAGTACCTGGTGCGGTGTTATTGACGAACGTGTTGAGTTTATTGTTGTTAATAGTACCTGTGCACCACTGCGGATGCGGCATTAAGGAAATGCCTGCCCCCGCATTTTTTGTTGTTGCATTTCCTCTTTCCAGATTTGAAATCGATCCCCTTCTTTCGTGAAAAACAAACAAACAAACAAGGTGCCCCCCTTCCCCCTCCCCGCACCGCCACCGTCTCCTTAAAGCAAACAAACATCCCGCGTCATTGCCTAACCCCTCCACCAAGACTGAGTTCATCATCCCGGGGGAGATGACGCGTCAACGGCACCCACGTCCATCGCCCCCCACCACACACAGCCACGACGACGACTTAGAAGATTTAAAAAAAAAAATTAGGATTTGGATTCGAGCGCTCCGCAATCGCTAAGCCCGGGGATTGTCCACCGCAATATCATTCCGCGATGCAGACAATAAAATGGCTCCATTTGCCGTACAAAGCGCGCGGCTAAATTGCCGGATTTAATATATTGCGCCGTGCTCCGTATAAATTGCGCGCCGCGCCCCCCCTCTCTCTCTCACTCACCGTACCACGTTGTGATGACTGGCGGAGAGAGATGCGACGACCCCCAACACTCCCCCCAGCACCCGTCTAGGTCACGGGGGTTAACGTCGTCGTCGTGATGATGATTGGCGCGGGATCACGAGGGAACGAACAATTGGCGTGGACGCAGAGCCACGCGCGAACCATTTTAAGAGGGGGCACAGTCGTATTTAAAAAAAAAAAAATTTTGGTTCAAAGTGCGTGTGCGTGTGTGTGGGGTCGCGTCTCGCCTCCGTTGTTTGATGATAAAATGTAAATGTTTGGTTCTTAAGTCAACGAAAACACGCGCGTGGCGGTTCGGCGTTCGAGACGATGCAGTCACGATAGTCATATATCGAAGCCTATACAAGCGGCATTTTAAGTTTCGACGATTGTATTTACAGCAATTGACTTAAATTCATAAAAAAAAAAATTGTCCAACTTACGGCGGTCCATTTTTTTTTAAAGAAACATTCGAAATTAAAAAAAAAAGTTTTTGCTAAAAACAATTTTAGGAATGATTGCAGAACGGTAACCGGCGCACAGGACGACGAGGAGGTTTGGGGGTGGTCTCCCCACGTGCGCGAACCCCCCACAAACCCGAATGATTTATTTCAATGCGTAACTCATGCGCGCGAACTCACAGAACACGTTACAATTGCATCGAACACGAGTCGGACGTTCTGTCGGTCAGCTAATAAGGGGAAGGGCCCCCCCCTATCCCAACCCTCTTTCTCTCTCTCTCTACCGGCTCTGATCAGATATTCTCAAACATCGGGAAACACACATTTCCCGAGCGAAAACGCCTCCAATTGAGCGGGATCGAGCGCGGTACAAGCGGCTCCATGGAGGGGTCAAGTTTCGGCATCGATCGAATTCTGACCGGCAAATCGGAGCCGTCTCCCCGCGAGGACACCGGGCACCCGCCCTGCCCGCCCAGCCCGGGCAGCACGGCCTCTAGCCCCGCGTCCGAGCAGGCGAGCCCGAGGCTGTGCTGCGGCGAGCAGGCCTCAATGGCGGAGAACGCCGCGGCGCTCCGCGGGGCTCAGTGCGGCCTCGCGCAGAAGGCGGCGCTGGTCGGAGCCGCCGCTCCCTTCAACTCGGGCGCTCGCCTCGCCTCGCTGCCGTCGTCCCCCGCGTCCTTGCTCCTCTCGCCCTCCTCCACGCTCTCCGCCGCCGCCGCCTCCGCCGCTCCCTCGGCGGCGAACGGGGACTCGAACTGCGACGCGCACGGCACGCGGCTCCTCCTCAAGGTGGCGGCGGCGGCCCCGCCCCCCGCTCAGCCACCCACGGGGCCCTTAGACGGCAGGATTGTGACGTCATCACCATCGTCGACCATCGTCGCCATGGGTTCCTCGTCGACGTCGTCGACGACCTCGACGACGTCGTCGAGGTCGTCGACGCTGCCGTCAACCAACGCCTTCAACTCCTCCTCCTCGTCGTCGTCGTCGTGCTCATCTTCGTTCCTGATCCGGGACATCTTGGGCGAGGCGAAGCCGCTCGCCACGTGTCCGCCCTACGCGACGCACGGGGCCGCCGGGGGTGCGGGTGGCCACGTGCGGGGGGACGCGGGGCCCGCGGGGGCCCTGGCGAGGAACGCGGCGGTGTGCAAGGGGGGCGCCGACACGTGCAGAGGTGAGCGCGCACGCACGCACGCGCACCCACACGCGCATACAAGACAAAGACCACCCCCCCCCCACCCCGGATAGCCTTAACAGACTGTTGGGGCAAGTGATGTTAGCGAGCATACGCCGCATAAAACACACACACACACACACGTGTACGCACACACGCGCACATGCACACATACGCACACACACCACAGACACACAAACAAAGATCCCCGTATATCCTAAGGTGCTCGCTTACACGCGCACAAAGCCAAAGATCCCCCGTATAGCCTTCGCAGACTTTTAGGGGGAATGCTGTTCGAGAGAAGGCAAGAACGGCACACGAAGAGGTGGGTGGCCAGGACTTGCCCGGCCGCCTTTGTCTCCCTAGTTTACACCAGGTGCTCATTTGAGGCTTGAACACACACACACAGACGTACACCCGTATTCAGTCACAGGAGGCAGTGCACATAGTATGCGTGCACACACTTGCACAGTCACAAAGATCCACCCACTAGCCTGCTGTGAGAGTGCGTGTTAAGGTCGGAGGTGGGGTTAGCCAGCATTGCAGCCCGAGGCGGCGTAGGGGAAGCCAGGGACCGATTCAGATGTTCTCTCAGCGCATGTTGCTGGTCGTGAGCGGGAATCGAACTCAGATGGCCGGTTTCGTAACGCGCGGTGTGCAAAGCGCTGCACTAAATGCTCACCAATGCGGCGCAAACACACACACACACACGCGCGTGCATACAATGCATACATTATAAACGGCACCACACACATTCGCATGTATATCACACAAGTAGAAAGATCCCCCGGATAGCCTTGACAGTTTGTTGGGGCAAGTGTTATGAATATAGCACCTACGAAGTGCCTATATACCGTGTATATAACTGCGCGTTTATATATTTAGCAAAAGCCAAGGACAGCACGCAAAGACGTACAAATGTATGCATGATTACAAACACCCACCCACACAAACACTCAAACACACGCCTGGTCTCACACATTGTAGAAGGCAATATCCATGCACGAATGCGCACTTCCACGCACACCGTGCACAGACACGCACTTGCACGCACAGATGCACACAAACACGCGCATCCACCCGCAATCGATATTCGTCGCCAGATTCACACACGGAAAAAAACACACACACACACACACAGCCGCGTACACACATCGGAATAAGTCAACAGAGACGCACCACGCATATATAGGTACAGAGACAAATGCCACCCCCCCCCCCATAGCCTCAACAAACTGTTCGGGTAAGTGCCGTTAGCGAGCACCTATGAAGGCTGGCACGGCACACGACGGGGTGGGTGGCCAGAATTGCTTCAGGTCGTTTTTTTTAAATCTCCCCCATTGCGAATGTTTCCAGACCACACCGAGTACTAATTTAAGGCTGAGTCGACCTGGGGGAGGCTCAGGACCAAATGTTCGCCGATGCCCACTCAGGGCTAACGTGAGTAGGAATCGAACTCGGGCAGTCAGGGTTCGTAGCAGTGCGCTAACTGCTGTGCCACCACTCCTCACACACGGGGTCACGAACAGATGCATGCAGATCCGCACACGGGAGCACACACGGGCGCAGATATGCGCGCATGCATATACGAGCACACGCGCACACACAAAGGGGTACACACACGCACGTATACGAAGACAAAACAAAGATCCCGGTGTAGCCTTTAACACGAGGGAGTGGTGGTCAGCACCACACCCGGCCACCTTTGTCTGCCCAGTGTTGATATTATTATAAATATCGCGCCAGGTACCTAGGGTAGGCCCTGGATCTGTTGAAATATTCGCCACCGTTAATGGTCGTGAGCAGGAATTGAACTCGGGCCGCCGTGTTCGTAATGCAGGGCGCTCACCACGACACTACCGTTCCCCGACACAGGAGTACAGACACACGGATACACGCTCACACCCACATGGGCACACACGTGCATATCGGTTCAAAAGACAAAGATCCCCCGTATAGCCTTAACAGACTATTTGGTCAAGTGCTGTTAGCGAGTAGCACCTATGAAGGCCGGAACGGCATACGAGGGGTGGGTGGCCAGCACCACGCCCGGCCGCCTTTGTCTCCCTTGTGGCGGTGTCTACACACCGCACCAGGTACTCATTTAAGGCTGAGTCGACCTAGGGGAGGGCACAGGACACGGATACGCACGCACGTGTACACGCAGACACACGTGTTATCACGTCATGGGTGAAGCTGTGAGCGGCCACTCCAAGCCTGTAGTGTGTTCCCTTGTTCACCCACAGATGATAATGTACAGCCCTTTGTAAATTCACTCCAGGCTGAAGGATTTTCCACGCCGTGTGGTTCACTTGGGGTTGTTTGACCATATTTCCCCACTCCACTCGCAGTGCGGGTTAGTGGAGGGTTAGATGGAAAGGGTGGGGGTGGGGGGCTAGGACCGGTTCAGTTCTCCGCGTTCATTACGTTGTGTGCTAACCACTGCACCACCGCTCCAGCCCACAGATGGCCTGTGTTTATAATCATGTGAGAGTCAGTTTGAGAAGATATCTGTTGGATGAGGGTTAGGGGTTATATTTCACGTGACCGGTGAAATGTCGGGAATACGTTTTGTGGATTTTTTTTACAATTTATTTATAATCCAATGGCACTGATATATATGTATTTATTTATTTAGCGCCATATCTAAGGAACAGACCCAAACGGTCCCAAAACTCCAAGCAGCCGGAAACGAACAGCACTCGTGAGATAAAGACGGAAACGAACAGCACTCGTGAGATAAAGACGGAAACGAACAGCACTCGTGAGATAAAGACGGAAACGAACAGCACTCGTGAGATAAAGACGTTTCCAGTGGAACATTTCATTCGCGTAATTTCATCGAGACATCGCCATGGGCCGTAGTAAGCGGCCTCCTCAAAAGTGGAATCCAATAAATAAGAATGATTAATAATAACATCTCCCTCGCCTGGTGTACAGCATTTCTTGGGTTCCATCCCGACCCTGACGACGCCTGCTGTATATTTGGAGTTTCCATTTTCTCTCTCTCTCTCTCCCCGTGTGGTGGCGTGGATTTTTCTCCGGGTCCTCCGGTTTTTCCCTCCACTTTTAGATTCGAATCAACATCACGCGTTTATATTATTTGGCTGCTTTAAAATGCCCACGTGACGTAAGCCACTTCGCTGAGCTGTCATTTGTGGCCAGGTCGCGTCTGAAAAAGAGCTCTACGTAGCTCAGTGGGTTTTTTATTCTTTGGTTCTTTCGGTAAAGTCACCACGTAGAATGAGAATAAAATAATAAATTGATAAAATAAAATGACACAATAATATTCTCACGACGTTTCGGCCACAACACAAGCGGCCTTCATTAGGTGAAGGGACGAGACTGATGAAGGCCGCTTGTGTTGTGGCCGAAACGTCGTGAGAATATTATTGTGTTATTTTATTTTATCAATTTATTATTTTATTCTCATTCTACGTGACTTTACCGAAAGAACCAAAGAAGATGAATCCTTGCAGTCACGAAAGCTTTAAATCGAAATTCAGTGGGGTTTATCTGGTGAATAAAAATACTTTATTTTATTTTTTTTGGTTTTCATTCCGAGGTGCCTCAAATTACCTCGTATCCCATACTCGAGGCGTTAAACAATCTCGCGTGCCGTGATGTAGAGGTGTCCGTCGCACGGGAATCACACCGGGCGGCGGCGGTGGTGGCGCTGGTGGGCTTG